>NW_026889803.1:58750000-58890000 GCF_033153115.1 Saccostrea echinata | reverse complement strand
AGTGAAGATGATTTTCAAAGATGCAAAGTTTTCCCAGAAAGATGAAAAACAACATCAAGGATTGCAATATATGGAAACAATAAAAAAGAGATAGAGAATTTTTTTATTGCTTTCTCTAAGGTGAGACACTTTTTAGCTTAATATAGATGATACATGTATTGCTGATTCAGAAAATCACGATTAAATCATAGTGTCTGAAAAGTGAAAGAACTTGAGAAATTCCACACCAATCTCACCTGAGTGTCAAAAAGATGATAAAATAAAACGGTAAGACAGATTAGTGTTGCCATGACAACAAGGACAATCGTCAGGGAATTCTTCATGTGGACACAATACGACTGATACAATTCTTCCATTTGTAAGCTTTTGAAGGTGTCCTAAAACCAAAAACAAAAAAAACAAAACATGAGTTTATGATGAAATTTATGACCATGAGGTTTCTGTCACAAAGTTACACATGAATAGAAAATGCATAAGAATTAAGTTGTACAGTACATTTATTTTATTTATTTATATATAATTTTTTAAAGAGATAGAGAGAAAGAGATCATTAAAGCCTTTGGTTGGGCAAGTTGAACACAGTAAAGATCTAACTCAGAAATAGATATTTGAAGGTACTAAGATATAAATGAATATAAAGCATATGTATGATTACAGTAGGTTCCTTTTTGTGCATGTACCTAATATTTGCTAAATGACTTTTTGACATAAATTGCAAGAATATGAATTTGTGACTGGGCTGTTGATCTAGAGTTTTTACACATATTCTAGAAATATAAAAATGATAGCAAGTAGTTTTTTAGTGTAGGTGAAGTTAATCTCACAAAATAAAGTGATAAACGTTTTTTGTTTATATTTAGGAATCTACATTAGTACAATATTTTATATGATTAACAAGTCTGTCATGTTTGTGAAATCATTAAGAAACTCTTGTGTTCAGAACACTGGGAGAAAACAATTAGACATTTTTTTACTTTCTGAATGATGGACACACTTGTAAAAATGATATCCCCCTCCACCTTCTTAACTACAGACTCTGACTGAAGCCTATAAAATTCTATGACAGATTAAAATGAAAACTGTCCATTTTATCCCCTTCCATTTATTTTCAGACAAAGACTTGACAAATTGGATTTTGTTCCAGTAATTGCAGCTTGCTGTAGGGACCAGGGTGAAAGCAAAATATTCCAATGACAGGTCTAGTAAGTGGAAAATTTCTGGTACAAACATGCAATTTCTCTTAATATGAAAAGACCAAAGTTTAACCAAGTAGTAAAATCTAGATTGTAGTTATCAAATTCAAAATATAATGTCACATGACAAACTAACACCTTAATTAAACAAATGAAGCTAATGTCAATTCAGTTTTTAAAATTTTGAGATCATTGAAATTCATTATAAAAGATATCCTTATTTTAACCTTAAATAACGGGACACAAAATCACTTCATGATATACGTAAATTAGCTATATCAAAGTTTGCTATAACCATAAAATTTTACATGAAATTGTTTAGAATTTCACTAGGGGTCCCCAAAAAACCTTGGTTTTAACTCGGAATTTGCTATATCCACTAGTTCTCACTAAATGAGTTTATAGTGTACATAAAACAGGTATGTAAATTTGGAACTAAAATAAAAAAAAATTTCTGATAGCTTGTTTTCATTTCACCTGTATTATCATAAATAAGATATAAAATGTCAGTATAAGTCAGTAAGCTAAATGAAGTTTAAAACTAAAGACTTTTTACATATACCATATCTCCTCCTCTCCCCCCCCCCCCCCCCCCCAAAAAAAAAAAAAAAAAAAGAAATGTGACAAAAATTTTTAAAAAGTTTCAAATATTTCAGATTCCATGCCAACCATGATCAGTTTTATGCATGATCCTCTCCTGCTCTGACTCCAGGTCACAGCTTGATGATATGATGATATTTATAATGGTATTAAAGGTGTAAAATATCCTAAAAATGAGCTCAGCAGAGTGGAAGACATGAGATCTTCCATCACTCTACAATTAACTAACCACTAACTGACAATCAACTAATCACTAACTGACAATTAACTAATCACTACTGACAAAATGTGAAATTTACAAACTTATTACATGGATTCCGAATATAGAACATAGAATGTTAAGAAAAAGGTGTTTTGAAATTTTTAATTACGCCTTATTACAAGTATTTTTTTTTTAATTTATAGAATTCGTTTCAGTACATGAAATCATTTTCAATCTAACATAAAATTGTGTGGAAAAAGTTGGTATTGCTAATAAACAAATTATTATGATGACACATATCTCTAACATGCTGATCGTAGAAAACATTGTGACACTGCATTGGCAATGACTTGATGTGATCGTAAATATCATAAATAACTGCCCACTAAAATTTTGATGGCAATGCAATATTTTCTGATATTCTACAAATATACTTGCAGTGAGTGAGCATGAATACAAGCAGGACAAGAAGAAATATTTAATTTTTTTTATATTAAAAGTAATTTTATTTAGTAACATGCATATATGGCAAAATGATCTGTTTAAACTTCTAATTATAGAACAGATAAAAAGAATGAATGCAGCCTTTGATGGCAGTGAAATCTCCCCGCTTGTGGGGAAATTCTAAAACTATGCTGGTAGTAAACTACTAAAATAGAGACACTTGTGGTTTTTTAATGCATTAAGCCAGTGCATAAACCAGTGCAATAACAAATGTGTATAAATTGTTAGGAAAACTATTTAAATAATGATAAGGAAGCAATTACCTCAATAGCATTTCATTAAAAAATAATAAATTCACCCATGGGTAAGGAGGAAATGAATTTCATATGCCTTTAATTGTTGTATTGGTTACTAATATGTCAATTTAAGAAAATTTAAATTCATTCTTGAACATGAGCCCTTCTGTTTTAAACTTGTATATGTTCTTCATTTTATCTTCTATAACTATAACAGTACCTTGATATGGGACTTATCTTTTGTGATTAAAACAGTACCTTGATATGGGACTTATCTTCTATAACTGTAACAGTACCTTGATATGGGACTTATCTTCTATAACTGTAACAGTACCTCGATATGGGACTTATCTTCTATGACTATAACAGTACCTGATATGGGACTTTCTATAACAGTACCTTGACATAGGACTTTCTATAAAAATACTTTGATATGGGACTTCATCTTCTATGACTATAACAGTACCTTGATATGGGACTTTCTATAACAGTGCCTTGATATGGGACTTTCTATAACAGTACCTTGATATGGGACTTCATCTTCTATGACTATAACAGTGCCTTGATATGGGACTTTCTATAACAGTACCTTGACATAGGACTTTCTATAACAGTACCTTGACATAGGACTTTCTATAACAGTACCTTGAAATCGGACTTTTTATAACAGTATCTTGATATGGGACTTTATCTTCTATAGCAGTATCTTGATATGGGACTTTCTATAACAGTACCTTGAAATGGGACATTCTATAACAGTACCTTGATATGGGACTTTCTATAACAGTACCTTGATATGGGACTTCATCTTCTATGACTATAACAGTGCCTTGATATGGGACTTTCTATAACAGTACCTTGATATGGGACTTTCTATAACAGTACCTTGATATGGGACAATGAGAACTCCTTCCACATGGAGCGATCCCCTTCCTCTCGAACGAGTCCATAACTCCGGCGTCGAGAGCTCTTCTTCCCTACGGGGCTGATGCCCAGTGTATTGTTGTTGGTCATCATTTGTAATTTCAACCATTCACTACATTTTCTGCATCAATCCTCCACAGTTAACATCACAATTTTTTTTTTGGGATAGCCAACAACAGGTTTTTCCCAAATCAGCAGGTACTTGATTTGTTAAACACTGCATCAGGTATAAATCATCCTTTCTTAAGCTTCATGTCTGTTAGAAAGAAAACCGATTAATAGCCAACATCATGAAAACCAAAATGTGATTCAATCTAACTAAGAGCAGCAAAATGGCAGGTTAATAGCCCAATCTGGAGAGGATGAAACAATAAAAAATCTGAAGCTACCATTTACAATCCTGTACTAAAGTGATCAATGTAGTAAAACTCAAATATTGAAAAATATCCATTAGCATAGCACTCCGCTATAGAAAGCCTGTGTGTGCCTTCTGTCACTCACAAACCAATAAAGGATATTAAATAGGAAGGGGAAAAAAGGTTCACCTGATTAAGAATGAGTTAAACACTATTGTAAAATAGATCCAGTAAATAACACTGTCATAAATGATCCCCACTCCTAGATAAACCATCTACACATAATAAATTGTTACTGTGTAAGTGGCACGTTTTTATATTATTCTGTGCAGTAATTAAACTTCTCCTTCTGACACTGTTTCTGTTAAAATGAATGGGTTCAGCCAAGGAAATATTAGTAAAGGTAACAAAGTCTAAATGTCCTCCCCCTGAGGAAGTTTACACATGAAGCATCCACAAGGTTTTGAATTAACCTGTTGTGATGTTCACATTCACATTGGACCAATACGAGGGATAATATCCCCCAGCAAACGTCCTGTGTAAACTCCTGAATCTTATTTCCCTGTAATTGATGAGGCTTGCTATTAATGGCCAATTTCTGGAGGGTGTCAGTAAATGACAAAATATAAGCTTTTATCTTCATTAATTATTATGAATATTCATTAATTGCACAATATCTTGGTTTTTGCATGAATTAGTTCTCCCATTAAACTCCCAGTCATCTGATATTCAGAAAACAATATATGTTTTGTCCTATATATTACTTCTTTTTGAAAACATCTTTAACAAATAAACACTTAAGTCATCAATTAACAACAATTTTTTAGGTGCATTTATCAACAGATTATTTCTTCAATGAATAAAACTTGAAAATACTTCAATTAGTTAGAGAACTAATAGACTCTCTTTTTTGTAATTAATTGCTGCTATTTGTGCAGCACTGGGAGTCAGTTGTACTGTGTAAGCAAACTTTTAATCTAAGTATTTTTAATCCCTGGAATGCAATCTTTGACCTGATGTAATTTCAAATTAACACTGTTATCATTAATTGTATTTGTATTGTGCTCAGATTATCACAATGTATATGTGTAATTTTGTCATTTATTGAAAGTGTATTGTTTTCTGATATTCCATATACAACAGCTACTTAAGGTGATTTTTTGAAGTCCCTTAAATAAATATATCATTGGGGGGGGGGGATTAATCTTCCTCAGTCTAATGGGTCAGATAATTGCATTTTCTCTCATTTAACATGATCAAGATGTATTATTTTGAAAGATTATAAACTAATATTATGGAGTCTGTTAGTACTGTAGAAGTGAAAGAATAAATTATTGATAAATTTTATAAAGTTTAATATACAATGTACAATCAGTGATCAGACTGTTTAATAAACTTAATTAAAATGTGGAGCGTTCAGCAAAACCCAAAGAGGCACTCTAAATAGTTTTTCACATCCAATCCAAGTAAGTGATATTTAATATATTAACAAGTTTTCCTCATTGAGTCCTTGCAGTGAGTAAAGTGTTTGCATTCCAGAAAATAGTGCAAAGTTCCAGAATCTTGTGGATATTAAATGTCATCAGAGCATGTGCTGATACATTAATAATTTATTCACATCATAAGCCCATGACGGAATAACAGTCTTGCTTTAAAATTATCAGAACTCTTAATCGTTTTTTTTTAACTTTGATACTTTATTAAAAATGAGGGGGTGTTATTTTGATGTTGTCTTTTATTTACATTGTAAGTTATGGATCTGTTCTGCGCGAATAAATCTTTATCAGGCCTCGAGGCGAGAAATTATGCTCTACTTTATGACATAATTTGACAAATATCTGTTTAATTTGTTCAAGTGCATTACCAGCATACATGTATAATAAGAGACGTCAATAATACTGCCAGGAAGCTTTTGGACATTAATTTTTAACTCTTCTTTTCTCTTAAAAAAAGTGTTTTACAAAAAAGTAGACCAAAAATGTAACCAAACTCACCTGCATAATGATTCATAATTATTAAAATCCATTAAACAACCTAAAATCAATATGCAACATCCCAGGCGTCATAAACAAGTATTACCGGCAGTAAAGATAAATCTTTGTGAGCAAACGTAGATATTAAAAGTGGACCATATCCTCACGATCCCAGAAAAATGGTCACACTACAATTCATCGAACATTACATGGGGCTCACTACGACGTAACCGGCTGCAATGACACGAACTTAAATGACGAAGAGTTCTGTGTTCTCTGATATCTCCCGGGTACACTTCAAATCGTCATCAATATTATGGCATTATAAATCATTAACAAATTAACCCGACACCACAGCCTGCGCCTGCTTATGTACAAAATATTCATCCAAATCAAAATTCCACACTGACAGCTAACATGTATCTCAGCAGGCTATTTTAAAATTTTCTCCTTGCCCCTATCCTTATTTGAATAATTAATTGGAAGACTGTTTTATTCATAAACTGCAACATTTGGCAGGTGCTGTTCTTTAAAACTCAAAAGACGGAAGTATACATGTAGGCACAGCAGCCTTATAACCATGATAACTACTATAGCAATCAACGACGTTATGAACAGGGGGGAGGGGGATAACTACATACATGAAAAAGTATACATGTATCCGCAAAAAATACAAAGAGTAAACATTTTCAAGGAAATATTCAGGCCCGTAGGATGCAATTCCACTTTGAGGGGGTACAACCATACATTTTCAGTTGGGGAGGGGGGGCACTATCAACTACCAAAATTCCTTGACAAGAAAAAAAAAGTCATCAGACGTTATTATTGAGGGGGCACAAGCATACAGTAGCTATGTTTTCTATAGTATTCTATATATCGGCAAATAGTAGCAATGTTTTCTAGTTTCTATAGTTTTCTATATATCGGCAAAATTATTGAGGGGGGGGGCGCCCCCCCCCCCGGTGCCCCCGGTTCCTACGGTCATAATTTTAGTGTATTCAACCATTCTATGATCGATCTCACCGTCAATAAAATATCATCAGTGTAGTAAACAGCAGATCCTGTGATTAAATCGGGGGGGGGGGGGGGGTATTATTATTAACTGACAAAGCATCATGTGTTGAACAGCTTGTATATAACTAAATCTCTCTCTCTCTCTCTCTCTCTCTCTCTCTCTCTCTTGCAAGATACACTAAATATGAAGTTCATTGTTACACCCAGGCCCATAGGAGGCATTTTCAGTTAAGAAGCACAACCAAACATTTTCCATTTTCACATTTTCGGGGGGGGGGGGCTACCAAGCAAAACTTCATGACAAGTCAATCAAACAAAAAAAAATTACACAAGCATAAAGAACATGTAGCTTTTTTTTCTATAGTATCCTACATATTGGCAAAATTGTTGGGGGGGGGGGTTCGCTTCCGCCACCCCGTGTCCCCCTTAGTTTCTAAGTCCATGTAGCCACATTTCGATTAATTTATGGATTTACAACACTATAACAAAAATGTGTGCTTGTATATGGTACATGGTATGAGAAGATTTCTTTAAAATATTTCAATGATAATGGTTTCCTACAATATTACGTCGATAGGAGCAAAGAATCTATTATTAAATATTGTCGTTTGTAAGATAAAATAGTCAATATCATGGATGGTTCTTACAGTCAGACATACTTATTTCCTCTAACTTTATTCAATGGCCGAAAATAACAGCACCCCCCCCCATCTTTTTAAAATATAGAACAGATACTTGTATATCTTAAATTAAGCATAAAAAAATTATCAGGCTAATATTTTTTAATGTGGACAATATTGAAGAAAAGAGTTAAGAAATAGGACAATTAATTGTTGACGTTGACGAACTGCGATAGAAGACTTTTTTTCAACAAGAAATTAAAACATTTTAAACATCCTACCTTAAATTACTCTTTCGCTGTTTTCTACACGTCGCCACAGCGAGCTTCTCAATATAGGCGCACCTGTCCAGGAAGCCGATAATACTTATCCGTAGACACTTGTAAACACTGTATCAAATTCAAATTAAGCAGATAAAATTAGCTATAGTCCACTTACCGGGGATTTCCTAGTGACACGATGTTTCTACATGCATGTTGCCGGCCATGGAATCCTTTAAATAAGATTCTATATACATATATATGTTATCTTTAATACATGCTTTCTTTTTTTATGTGCATGCGTGTTTGTCAACATTTTTTTTTAAACAACGGTTTAATTCAATAAGATTTCGAAAATGTCTGATCAGCCAATAATCTCAATTTCCACGTTGCTTCATCTGATTTTAAAAAATAAGATCTTCAATATATGCAGGATGCCTAGAAACGAGGTGTACGTGGATTTGGATGCATGGTTAGTTCGAGTATTTAAAAATGACATCCTTTTCTCAACCAATACATTATTGAGTATTAAAATAACTTCTAATCTTAAAAAGACATGGTCTATTACTTTGCATATATTTCTATGAAGAAAAATACTTGGCACATAAACATATTTTTACCTATAGTCAAAGTTATGGTGATTCTAATTAATGATACAAAAAAATTAATTGACCCGCACTACTTTTTTTTTTTTTGACGTGTCAAGAAAATGCATTAGCACTGATACTTTTATTTGAAAAAGTTAAAACCCTCGATAATCTTGAAAAAGGGTAATTTATTAAAATTAGAATAAAATTTGGTAACATATCAACAACATAACCAAAGGATTAAACAACGTGCGAGTATTCAAGAGGTGAACATCATATTCAGAAATTAACGCAGCAATGCATAGGATTTGAAACGGGTTTCAAACGACTGACATTAATGCTCGTTTAGTTCTACTCATCATCAGCATCTAATAAGATAAATATTAACGAAACCTTTTCTTAATTCTTAAATATATATATTTAAATTAGTATGATAATGTAATGTTACGTGGTCTTTTGACATAAGTGTCAAAATTGATTTAAAAAAACTTTCTTGTAAGACCTAAAGGTCATTTCTTATTATGCATCAACTGTATTTTAGACTTTACAATAACACAGTAAAGAATATGCAAAAAATTACAAAAAAAATGCTTTTATAAAAATTACATTCTAAAAGAGGAATTAGACTGTCTTTTAAATTAAGAATTAATTAATTTGAATAAACAGCAATTGACTATTTTTACATGGCTGTCCACCTGAGTTAACCTCTTTGTGGATAGACTAGCTTTTCTCTGGGAAAAAAAACAACTTGTATTTGTTCATTATTTATTGTAAAACATTGCTTTGTGTCTGATTATTTTTTAATACTTTTTGAATAACTTTCTTTTCATGTTCTAAATTTGATAACGCCGAAAAAATTTGAAAACTCTCTTAACTAAGGACCTCTGGTAAAAAAGTTGGAATGCGCCTTTTTTCTACTTAATATGAAATTTCATTTCAAATAAAGAGACCCAGAATTTAGTATTTTAAACGCCAAGAATTTGTCTTCCAGGGGTCTCAAATTCATGATATTCATTTACCCGGGGGGGGGGGGGGCTGAACCCCCGACCAGTGCGCTGGCCTGGACCCGCTCCAGACCCCTCGCTGTATACAGGGTATTTTGTGCTTATACTTCATCAAAGTTTTAGCTACACCCCTGGGAGCTGTCTACTTTCTCTAGGCCGAAGGGTGGGTGTATTATTCTAAATATAAAATTGTCAAGTCTAATGATACTTTTAAAAATCCTGACGTTTTCGAGCCGCCTTTGTAGAGGGGAACTGCAGATCTGATTGTAGGAGGGGGGAAAGATTTCGGAGGAAAAAGGCTAACATCTGTCCAATCCGTCACAGTTGTGTCTGCGTAGGGAATAATTGATATGAATCAAATGCGCCAATAAATTATTATGTTAGATTTATGTATGATTTATACATGTGACGAGCACGTGTTAGAAATAAGGGTTTGAAATGTGGCGCGAAATCAACCATGATGTAAAGCTTCTCACAATACGAAAATAAAATATCATTGCCTGCCAATGTAGCTATAACTGATCGAAAGAAGATCTTTATTCTCTCTGGAAATTTTCAAAATACTTTTTCTTGAAAGTTTAGTTTTGTAATCGGGGCTATGTTTTTTTAATGTACGAAACTGAACTCGGCTTCGTTGGCGATTGTATCTCGACATATCTAACCCCTGGAAACTTGTCATTACTTCTTCAGTTTGATTAAGGTGCATTTTGGAGGGTAAGATATTTATGAATTTATTAAAAAAAAAAGATTTTTTCATAAAAGAGTTTTGAATTCATAATAATGATCGAAAACACGTAAGTTAGACTGTGGTGTACTTAATTCTGGGTAAAATTTGACTGTACACCGCTAAGGAGGCATATAATCACGTTGCAGGCCTAGTTAGTGGAAAGGTGCACCCAAACCGAGGTATTGTATCAGAAATTAGGAGTAGTTTGTTAAATTGTAGATATTGTTGTGTAATATCAATAGATACATATATTTTTTGACTTTCACAAGTGTATATTACACATGGAACTGATTTCTCACTTAAGGAAATTCGAACGTTTTGCATCCGTATTGCATCACCAACTCATTTAGGGTTTAAGTATATATGTGTTAACTTACTATATTTGGTGTAATATACAGACTTCGTGTGAACGAAATAGTCTTAGCTATAGAGAAGTGTCCCTGAGTCCAGGTATAAAGTGTATGATGTGTTTGCCCATATGTTAACATGTATCCGTCATTGCTCCCAGAGTGTGAAAGGATTTATAATAATAATTAAACTAAAAGGCTCCAGGGGGATATTTCAGGCATTGTGTCTAAGGAGAATCATTACTTAAAATATCCGAGGTAGTAAGTTTGTAGAATATGGAGAAATAAAGTGAAATCAATTTTGTAGCGAAGGAAGGGGTCCAAGATGGCATCCTCCCATGTGTTGTTTTAGAAGCTGGTATATAATTTTTTAAAATAAATATCATGTTACACTCTGGAAGCAAGCTAGCCCCTGTGGTAATTGGACACATTTAGATGAATGGAAAATATAAATTATGGTACATGGAATAAAAAAAAATCACTAATAATGTACTATACATAAAGTAACATATAGTATATGATCCACAGACATTCTACATTGTTTATTGTAAGCTGACAGTGTTAGAAGTGCTAAATATTTGTTAAAATATCCTTATTTTGAATTGTCACAGAATATTAGTGCTCCTAGAATTAGGGTATAGTTAATGCCTTGTCATTTGATGCAACTGTTATGTAATCAGCATTGACTACTTATGTACTTCCTAGTCTTCAGTATTCATTTTTCTACAATATTTAATATTTCTTTATGCTTGATTCATCTTTTTGAATATCAATTGATCATTCTTCATACCTACCTTTTTTTGTGGAAAAGGTGCTGAGTGCATTAATTATCTGATATTTACAGACACATCATTCAAACTTCCTGATTCACCTGTATATTGCCTGAGGATTTCTTTGTGAGAAATTTTATTTTTTTCCCGCCAAACGTCTTTCTACCTATTCTTACTTTTTAGGTGTAGCAGGTTACACCAACCATGGAAAGCAAGTTGACAGGTACAGAGATTAGAAATCTGTTTGTGGATTTCTTCAAGGAGAAGGAACACATTTATGTACATTCCTCCTCAGTTGTTCCCCTTGATGATCCCACTCTTCTGTTTACCAATGCTGGAATGAATCAGGTAATGGTGTCTGTGTGCTGTAAAATTACAAATGGAATGTTAGATCGTAAAGGACTTATCGCATGTTTCTAAATTATTTGAAATTAAAAGCTTAAAACGTTCCTTATGACCACAGTTTATAAATGTTGTGTTTTTGCTGCAGATAAACCGCGGTAATTAACCAATTATTGACTCAAATGAAAACCTCTGAATTAAAAATCTAAGTTAATTAGATAGCAATTATGTGACCCTGTGACGTCAAAGGCGACAATGGCTGAACAGCTCTACAGTTAATCTTACTAAAATATACGCGATACAACATGAATATTCTGCATTGTGGACGACCACATCACTGATTTTATTGATATGAAATTGAATATCCAATCTTATATTTTAGAATTGTCAGCAAGGAAAAATCTGTTAACATTGTAAAAATAGCAGCGACGATATCGAAGGAGACACGGCAAAGACGAAGAAACTCGCCATCACAATACAATTTGATTTGTCATCTTATCAAATGTATTAACTTAATTGATTTACAAATTTAATATTGTATAACTTTGTTATTCTTTGTTTTTAGCATAACATTAATTTACTTATGTTTTGTAAAGGATGGCAGTCTTGAAAAATAATTTTCAGATCACGAAACATTGCCGTAATCCGAGCTGTACAGATTCTGAATGTTCCGAATAAAAAACGAAAATATCTCAAAAGTCTTATACCTTAGAACTAGTTAATGTTTCTAAAGTAATGAAAAAGCACGCTAGGAATTAATTTTTTCAGCATATTTCGTAATTAAGCTGCATTTGTCGTTGATAACTCCATAAATAGTTTACATATTCTCATCTATCTATCCCTGAATTGTCGCCTATGACATCAGAGCAGTATTTCGCCGAAATCTGACTGAAATATGCATATTGCCGTATTTGAATTTCAACTCTCAATATCACTTAAAATATGCTTTCAATAACATTTATTGTATTCAGTATTTTAATAAACAAGGTTTTAGATAATATTTTTCATAAAATTACGATATTTGAAAGATCATGCGATAAGTCCTTTAAGCGTGTAAAAAAAGTACCTCATGCATTTAAAAAGTGAAATAAGCCATATAAAATTGTGATTACAGTCAAGCAACAGTATGAAAAGGAAATCATTTTTAGCTCACCTCGACGAAGTCGAGATGAGCTTATGCTATACCCCCGGCGTCGGCGTCGGTGTCGGCGTCGGCGTTAGCGTCGGCGTCCCAGGTTAAAGTTTTAGGAGCAAGTCCCATTCCCAAGTAGCTATAAGCCCTACCTGGACCAAACTTAAATGGATGATGCATCTAGGGATGGACACTACCAAACTTGCTTCGGATGCTGGATCTGACCTAGATTTTCCAGATGAGTGACCAGGTTAAAGTTTTAGGAGCAAGTCCATTCCCAAGTAACTATAAGCCCTACCTGGATCAAACTTGCATAGATGATGCATCTAGGGATGGACACTACCACACTTACTTCGGATGCTGGATCTGACCTAGATTTTCCGGATGAGTGACCAGGTTAAAGTTTTAGGAGCAGGTCCATTCCCAAGTAACTATAAGCCCTACCTGGACCAAACTTGCATGGATGATGCATCTAGGGATGGACACTACCAAACTTGCTTCGGATGCTGGATCTGACCTAGATTTTCCGGATGAGTGACCAGGTTAAAGTTTTAGGAGCAGGTCCATTCCCAAGTAACTATAAGCCCTACCTTGACCAAACTTGCATGGATGATGCATCTAGGGATGGACACTACCACACTTGCTTCGGATGCTGGATCTGACCTAGATTTTCCAGATGAGTGACCAGGTTAAATTTTAGGAGCAGGTCCATTCCCAAGTAACTTAAAGCCCTACCTGGACCAAACTTGCATGGATGATGCATCTAGGGATGGACATGGCCACACTTGCTTCGGATGCTGGATCTGACCTAGATTTTCCGGATGAGAGACCAGGTTAAAGTTTCAGGAGCAGGTCCATTCCCAAGTAACTATAAGCCCTACCTTGACCAAACTTGCATGGATGATGCATCTAGGGATGGACACTACCACACTTGCTTCGGATGCTGGATCTGACCTAGATTTTCCGGATGAGTGATCAGGTTAAAGTTTTAGGAGCAGGTCCATTCCCAAGATACTATAAGCTCTACCTTGACCAAACTTGCATGGATGATGCATCTAGGGATGGACATGGCCACACTTACTTCGGATGCTGGATCTGACCTAGATTTTCCGGATGAGTGACCAGGTTAAAGTTTTAGGAGCAGGTCCATTCCCAAGTAACTATAAGCCCTACCTGGACCAAACTTGCATGGATGATGCATCTAGGGATGGACACTACCACACTTGCTTCGGATGCTGGATCTGACCTAGATTTTCCAGATGAGTGACCAGGTTAAATTTAAGGAGCAGGTCCATTCCCAAGTAACTATAAGCCCTACCTTGACCAAACTTGCATGGATGATGCATCCAGGGATGGACACTACCACACTTGCTTCGGATGCTGGATCTGACCTAGATTTTCCACATGAGTGAATTTTAGCCATATTTTAACCAAATTAGCATGGATGATGTATCTAGGGATGGACACTTCCAGACTTGCCTTGGATTCTGAATCTGACGTACATTTTCCAGATGAGTGACCAGGGTAATTTTTTTGGAGTAGCTATATAATATTATGGCCTGTTATGATTAAACTTGCATAGATGGTGCATCTAAGGATGAAAACTTCCAGACTTGGTTTGGATGTTGGAACTGACCAAAATTTTCTTTGATTACTTAACAGGTCAAAAGTTTTTTGAGCAGGTCTATAATTAAATCAAACTTGCGTGGATATTGATCTTGGGATGTACCCTAACTAGAAAAAAAATATGATGTGAAATTTGCCTTACTTGTAGATAACATTCGTCGAGGTGAGCTTCGTAATCTTTGATTACCTATGTTTATTATATAAAACTGTGATTAAATGAATCTACAGTATGGAAAAATTCTAATTTTTAATAATAAATTTTATCATAATTATGCTGGCCAAGGTTTCCAGTAGATTAATTGATTAAGCATTATTATAAGAAGAGGTTCCAGGTTTTAAGTACCAGTCAGGTCTCTGTATTTTATTCCATTCTGTCACATGCTATATAACCATCATTTGATCTCATTTCTCTTGTAAAGAATACAAGGCTGGTTTAGGCCTTAAAAAATTAATAGCGATTCTCTGTAACCACTTAAACTTCTTTGCCACGCATGGTCACCGATTTTGATGAAACTTTGCCCTTTATTACAACTTGACACTAGAAACATATATCAAATAAAATTTCGTTGCTATGTGTCTAGGTTGCCATGGTAACAGCCAGAAAAGTTGAAAAAATTGAGATTTTCAGCTACTTTGAATCTTTATCAAGCCTTAATAAAGACTAAGAAAAACAAACAAACCATTCTCACAAAACCATGACACCTTGTTGCCAATTATGCTATAAAGAAACTATTTAGAATTTATCTTTAAGTAAGTGGTAACCATGGGCACATTTGGAATACATTTTAGATGCTGAAAAATGCTGAAAAATGCTCAGTATTCACTAATGATAGATGATACATGATCAAACTCAATCAACAACCAAAGAAAAACAATAAAATTATTTGACCTTAAGTAATTAGGTATTGGCTATATTATTCTAAAAATAACTTTCATGGTTGCTATGGTAACACAGTGTAATCATGCAAAATCTGTTGCTAAGATTGGGTTAACGCTACTATCTTGAGGAAAAACAATAAAATTCATGACTGGCACATATACATCCTTAGGACTTTGCAACACCGACAACATAAGAAAAATAGGGATTAATTGTTACTTTGCAGTGTAACCATGGAAACAACATACCAGTTGTTTAAAGTGATATTTTTTGCTGCTTTAGGAATTTACTTATCTTTTAATAAAGAAATATATTATTTGACTCACCTTGAATAGAACTTATCTGGTAGAACTAAAGTTGAATATCATATATTGATAAAGTTTGTTGAAAAATACAACACTGTTGCTATGGTTACCAAGAAGGGAAAATGTTCGATTTTGTTAATTTTATATCAATATTAAATCCTATGTGCCAGCTTTTTGCATCCAGTTAGAGATTGGGTGGTAGTCAAAATTGAAAGTCAGGTTAGTTGTTCATATATATCAATCATAAAAGTTTTGGGAATCTACATACAAGGGTATGTATCCAAGGAAACATAATATTTTTCAGATTTTTATGCATATTTTTTCGGCTTATTTCCATAGCAACGCTCTATTTAAAGAGCTGAATTTGAATTTTTTGAAATGTGAAAATTAGGGTCACACCAACGCCTTTAAAAATTGATCCTCAATTATATAGAAATATTCTTTTTTAAAAGATAGGATAAGATTAAAACACTAAGAGAGTAAATTTAAAATTCTTTTGTGGTATTAAAACCATGGCAACCATTGCCAACCTATAAGAAATATCACATTTCGTCTTTGGTATATGTTACAAGGATCTCTTGTCTATTATTTGCTTGCATTTCAACCTATACTTGTTTTTAGTCTTAAGCGTATGACTTTATAAAATTAAATGAACAAAATTATTACTTTTGAATACTTTGTTTCCATAGTAACGTATATAGTAGTTGATTTACCAAACATGTTTATCATGCATTTAAGACAGCAGGCCTTACACTTTCAGAAACAATCATTGCCACTTGTTTGCTTTGCTGCAAACGTTAACTGTGGGACTCTGAATATGTTGAAAAATGCCATTTTTCAAACTTTAGGACATGTTGCTATGGTAACCATGACACGTAGCAACCAATTTTTGCCTGATTTGAGTTTACAGTATCAAAGACTTTTATCATAGAGAGTTTGGAGAAATTCTGAGACTATGCGTGCCACAGCTCTTATATAAAAGTTAAAGTCATTACAGAGAATGGCTCTTAATAACTTGGTTCTCAGGCCCGCCCGCATCTCATTCAACAATGCACATTACCCATTTTTATCCTCAAAGGAATAAAATAAAAATTCTCTCATGCGCTCATGCGGTGCCGAAAAAAATCTGCAATCCCCGACCGCATTTTGACTGCATTTTAGAAACAGTAAAACGTTTGACAAACATCAAGATGATCCAGACTATTGGCCTTAGCCGCCTAGTTAAAAATCAAAAATATGGCCTTTGAGTTAACAGGCTAAGACATCAAGATTAAGTTTAGCCATGATTGCATTTATTTCAGTGCAAAGTCATAAGGGAATGACTGTAATACTTCCATGGTACAAAGTGGAGGTTTCTGAAGGTTTTTCCATGCTAGAACTCAATCAATAACGCTATCAAAGATGCCTCCCTCAACCTCGGAACTTGGATGTCAGCAAGATTCGCAGATTCGCGGGTATGTTAAGGAAGCATACAAATCATTTCTCGAGAAATTTAGATTTTTTAAAGAAAATTAAGATTGATAATTTGTCAAAGTCGCCGATAAAACGTAAACTATTACTAACTATTATATAAAGACACGGAGTGTCTGAGGCCAATTAGTGCATCATCTCGACGTCATCACGTGACTGCTATTAATAGCAAAATATTCCTAAATAAAAAAGTTCACAGAACAACAATACCCCGGGGTTTAATAATTTCTTTGAGTAAATAATATAGTTGAAAAACATCTCTTATGCCTAAAAAGTGCTGCTAGAATCCCACTGTCCGGTCGGGAAAATAATTATTCCACATATTTGCTCGAAACCTTACCCGGTGTTTTGCATTATATACATATAACCCGAGATATTTCTTCAAACCATGTTTACCTCACGATTCTAGCAGCACTTTCCAAGTATTTTAGAACACAAACTTCCGATATGTACAAACCTTATGTTTTTAAATATCCAGCTTAGTGTTGTTCTTTTGCATTATTGTTGTCACGAATGACAGAGGAAAGGCCAGCCGGGATACGTAAATAGCTGACTTTCTTCAATAGAAGATATAATCGATGTAAATAAATCAACATACCTGTTTAACAAACTTTAACTTCACATGAATAACACAAAATATTCACGGTATTTGCTTCTAAACCCCATTTTACGTATCTTTTTACATGCCGTCTTACCCAAATTCTCGTTACACAACATGATCGATTCTCAAGTTACTTGTTGAACAGTTATGACGTCATCGGTCGGAGATTTTAATTTGAGTGACAGATACAGCATAATAAAATAAACACATTTGATTTTTGTTAATATTTGCACGTTTCTTTTCATTTTCAGGAGTTAAATTATGTCTCTAAATAACAATATTAAGAAAACCTGTGTTCTAAACTTGACGTCATCTCGCCTACTATGACATCATATTGTATCACTGATTCAGTCAAGTCAGATTATCTTAGTGCTTCCTTAACACCCCTGCGTTTCATTAAGTGTGGGTAAAAGACTGATAAATTTGACAATGTTTAATAAAATCATAAGCGCTATTTATAGTGCTGAAACACTCTTAGATTAGTTCTGTTATGTAAGCAATTGACCAGAACCATCACTAAAAGTGTTGGGTTCTATAAGTTTAACACATGTCTGGTTTTTAAGATGCCTTCATTTCACTAATAGAGAAAAGAGAAAGAAGCAGGAAATAAATTATCTTTGATTTCTACACTCACTGTTTAAGCACTGTTGAATAAATGTTGCTAGTTTTGAAATTATATGAAAAAAAAAATCAAAAATCCGTCGTCTGTTTTTTACGAGATAAGAAGGGGAAAAAAAGCCTCCCTCCCACATTTATTTCTGAGAAAACTGGTCTGAGAACCAAGTTATTAATTTTTTTTGGCCTTAGTAATGTATGTTAGGTATTAAGGTGTGGAAAATATTTAATATTTTTTAAATTCTTTTAAATTTTTACTTTTCCAAACAGATGTTTTTTGTTTATAGTTCAAGCCCATCTTTTTGGAGATCGTAGATCCCAATAGTGACATGGCTAAGTATGTGAGAGCTGCCAACTCCCAGAAATGCATCAGAGCGGGAGGAAAGCACAACGATTTAGATGATGTGGGAAAAGATGTGTACCATCACACATTCTTTGAAATGTTGGGAAATTGGTCATTTGGAGATTACTTCAAGGTTTGAGCAAATAAAACACAGATTGTGTTTAAATATACTTATGATAAAAGTTATTTAGTTAAACCATGTATACTAGGCATAACTCTTTTCACAATAGACACAATTTTCCATAGCAGTTAACTGTGAAGCAATCAAAATACCACATGTTTGAAATGTGAATTTCTAATTGGTGTTAAGAAAATATATCTCACATATAATATTGAAAATTATGTATTTTATTGGAATGGCATGTCTATGCTTAGAATATAAACTGTTTTATGCCATTTTATGAATCAATATTTTTGAAAAATATTTTTTTTATTATAACTAGACTGAATGCTGTGGCTGGGCCTGGGAATTTTTGACAGAGAGAGTTGGTCTTCCTAAAGATCGCCTGTATGTCACATACTTTGGTGGAAATGAAAAGTACGGACTACAGCCAGATGAAGAAACAAGGAACATTTGGCTCAACTTAGGGTAAATTATAACTCAGTCCACTTTTCTTCTATAAGAGTAGATTCTTGCTCATGACAGATCAGTAGGTTCCTCTTTTTATGCATGTTCTCTCCGTGACGATAATTGTACCATCTCCTTAACATATAATCAAGATATATATTTCTTTAACATTAGAATTAGTAGGAAAATTGGACAAAGGATGAGGTTTATGATTATTTAGGTACTCTAAATATACTGAAATTTAGGATGGTAGAAAAGGATATGACTTTAAAAGCAGTTTAAGAAATCCAATGATCACACTTGTAAATATACTAATAATATATACATGGGGATAGATTTATAAGAAGCAAACATGTTAATTACAAGTTCTTTGTTTCAGAGTTCTTCCAGAGCATGTGTTATATTTACAAGTTCTTTGTTTCAGGGTACCCCCAGAGCATGTGTTATATTTACAAGATCTTTGTTTCAGAGTTCATCTAGAGCGTGTATATAAATTTACAAGTTCTTTGTTTCAGGGTACCCCCAGAGCGTGTGTTACCATTTGGGATGAAGGATAACTTCTGGGAGATGGGAGAGACAGGCCCCTGTGGTCCGTGTACAGAGATTCACTATGACAAGGTCGGAGGCCGTGATGCTAAAGCCCTAGTTAATATGGATGACCCTGAGGTCATTGAAATCTGGAATCTTGTGTTCATACAGTTTAACAGGTAGTTTAGTTAATGTACATTTTCATTTTTGGCTTCTTAAGATAGTGAAGGCTAAGAGTTATGATATTTCCCCCTTAAAGAGATAGGACAGTATTTAGCTTACTCTAAGATAAACAGATGGGGCAGTATTTAGCTAATTCTAAGGGAAACAGATGGGGCAGTATTTAGCTAACTCTAAGATAAACAGATGGGGCAGTATTTAGCTAACACTAAGTTATACAAATGGGGCAGTATTTAGCTAACATAAGTTATACAGATGGGGCAGTATGTATCTAACCTAAGTTAAACAGATGAGACAGTATTTAGCTTATACTAAGTTACACAAATGGGGCAATATTTAGCTAACACTAAGATAAACAGATGGGGCAGTATTTAGCTAACACTAAGATAAACAGATGGGGCAGTATGTAGCTAACACTAAGTTAAACAGATGGGGCAGTATTTAGCTAACACTAAGATAAACAGATGGGGCAGTATTTAGCTAACACTAAGTTAGATGGGGCAGTATGTAGCTAACACTAAGTTAGATGGGGCAGTATTTAGCTAACACTAAGTTACACAAATGGGGCAGTATTTAGCTAACACTAAGATAAACAGATGGGGCAGTATGTATCTAACACTAAGATAAACAGATGGGGCAGCATTTAGCTAACACTAAGATAAACAGATGGGGCAGTATTTAGCTAATTCTAAGTTAAACAGATGGGGCAGTATTTAGCTAACACTAAGATAAACAGATGGGGCAGTATTTAGCTAACACTAAGTTAAACAGATGGGGCAGTATATAGCTAACACTAAGTTAGATGGGGCAGTATGTAGCTAACACTAAGTTAGATGGGGCAGTATTTAGCTAACACTAAGTTAGATGGGGCAGTATGTATCTAACACTAAGTTAGATGGGGCGGTATTTAGCTAACTCTAAGTCTACAGAAATGTCCTTTAATTATAGAGAATCAGAAACCGAATTGAATGAGTTACCAAGGAAACATTGTGACTGTGGTATGGGACTGGAACGTCTTGTGTGTGTGATGCAGGGGAAAACATCCAACTATGACACAGATCTCTTCACTCCGTACTTTGACTTCATACAAAAAGTGAGAGCTACGAAATCTTTTATATTCCGTCATGTCAATGCCTTGTGTCTTATGAGAGAAATAAAATGTACTTTCTTTATATTATTTTCTTTTGCTTATACATGTTATTGCATTACAATATATATAATCTTTGATAAGTTATGGGAGTATAGTTTCATTGTTAAAAAAAAATAGCACTGGAGTGCAGCTATATTTATTTCAGTACATATCATTTCATATCTTACAATGCCTAAACATCATACCCTATTCATTCTTCTACATAAATATTAATTGCTTCAATTTTTACTGAAGTAATAGAGGAAATTTTACTGATGAAAATGTAAAGTAATAGAGGTAATTTTAATGATGAAATAATATAAAGTAATAGAGGTAATTTTAATGATGAAATAATGTAAAGTAATCAAGGGATTCTTACTAATGAAATAATGTAAAGTAATTGAAGAATTTTTATTGATGATATAATGTAATTGAGGAATTTTTACCTATGATATAATATAAAGTAATTGAGGTGTTTTCCTTCAGGCAACAAATTCTCCGCCATACCAAGGGCGTGTTGGAAAATCAGATGTGGATGGAGTGGACATGGCCTACAGAGTGTTGGCGGATCATGCCCGGACACTGACCATAGCTCTGGCTGATGGGGGACAACCTGATAACATGGGAAGAGGGTAAGGACTTTAAGGATATATCCTGTAAAAAAAATCCCTCATTTGTGTTTGATTTATGTAGAAAAGCAATCGTATTTCACTGTTCTAGATCTAAAAAACTTGTAGATTAAGCGTTAACTAGATGATTTGATGTGTCTCTAGTTTATTACATATAAATTGTGCTTTGAGAGATGTGTGTTCATGTCAAAAAGGGATTCATGAAACTTTTACTTAGGTTTAGGAAATACTGTAAATTCCTAATTTTCAAGGGGTCAAATTTTCATGGATTGAAGAAAAAGTATTGGTTCAAAGGGATTTAAGTACGTGGTTGAAGAAGAAACTTAATAATATTGTATAAAATATTAGCATTTTATGGGGGATATATATCATACCTCAAAAACATAAAAAATTAACCCCCACATAAATTTGTGATTTCACAGTATTTTATAACAATATAAAAACTGCACGTAAGGTTTGAGTTTATGATGCAAGTATTTTGGAGCCCATTATGAGCATTTTATTTACAGCTATGTATTGAGAAGAATTCTGAGGCGTGCAGTGAGATATGGCTCAGAAAAACTAAATTCCAAACCAGGAATGTTTGCTTCATTAGTAGATGTGGTTGTGGACTCTCTGGTAAGAGCTGAGATAAAACAATACAAAGAAAGAACAAACAAAATACATTTTTAAAGAGTAAAACAATTTTACTTTCCTATATAAAGACACATATCATGGCCACCAACGTTCTTTACCATGTCACTGAAAGATAAGATTTTTTTTTTCAGGGAGATGCTTTTCCAGAACTTAGAAAAGACCCAGATATGGTAAGTTTAAAATTTCTCATACATTAACAATAAATCTCTACTCAGAAGATACTAGTTTTAGTGATCAAAAAGACATTCAATTTGGGGACAATTTGTGGTAGAAAATTGAAATTTCTATAATTATTTTTTTCAAAGGAATACTTGATTTAAAAAAAAAATGAATAAAAGGATTCAGTTAAACATTATTCTTTGCAAGCAAGTTTGCTCTTGTGTTTTTCTGCTGAAGAAACATTTTGTTAGATTCATTAATTTATAAATAATAGTGAATCTTTAGAGAGTGTATATTGATACTTTGTAAATATTTATGTTTGCTTTAAATTCAGATCAAAGATATCATCAATGAAGAGGAAGCTCAGTTTTTGAAGACATTAAACAGAGGTCGAAGGTTACTAGAAAGAACTATAGGCAAACTAGGGGACACAACTTCTCTACCAGGTCTCAAGTTAATTTCAACTATTTAGCTCTGTTTTAATTAAAGTCAGATACATTTAAAAGTTCCTTATTTTTGCAGAAATATGCATGATGACTTGGAAATTGTGATAAATAAAATGACCAACCCAGACAGTTCTATTTCATCTATAAGGATACTTTTCAGTTTTATTGGTGAAAATCTAATACAGTTGGTTACAACACAGCACATGGCTATGGAAAGCATGTAGTGATATCTTCTTTGATTATTGTAGGTGACATTGCGTGGAGGTTATACGACACATATGGATTTCCTGTGGATCTGACGGAGCTGATGGCCGAGGAGAAGGGCCTCAAGGTAGACATGCCAACGTACGAGTCCGCCAAAAAAGAAGCTCAGGTAAACTCTTTGTTGGAATAAAACCAGGTAAAATGAGAGATATGAATAATTGTTTTCATCCACAATTTTAACCTTGGTCATACCTTACCTTGGTTATAATGTTTGAAATACAGTAAAACACAGTTAAAGTGAACACACTTTTATATGAATTCCTGGTTACAGTGAAGTGATTTTCATGCCTTGTAGTTCTGAGACCTATTATAAACACATGGGATATAATGAATTAAATTTATAATGAACCAAAATACATGAAGGTCATTCCTAGTACTTTGCTCTAAGCATGTTTAACTATATATTTATGAGACAGAGATGTTGTATTTGATGAAGACTGACTTGAACTTCAATGTCCATACGGAATGTTGCCAACAGGGAATAAACGCATGCTTTAGCAATATAGATTTAATTTTTGATTTTTATAATTACATTTTTATGAACATATAATGAAAGAAACATCTTCTACTTCTTTTAGTAATCTTCTCTTGAAAAGTAAAGTTCCTACTGGCCTTTTAGTAAATTTGAATGTGCTGTGAGAGTTTAGTGTTCCTCTCAGTATTTTCATTAATTAACATCTCTAATATAAACAAAATGATATCAGAGAGAAATGTGTTTTGACAGATTTTGTCCCAGGGGTCAGGAGGAACTGTAGCTGACTTGATTGGGCTGGATGTACACTCAATCAGTGACCTCCAGAACAGGGGGGTTCCCACCACAGATGACTCCCCAAAATATAAATACCAGGCTACAGAGAATGGCAAATACAGTGAGTATGTCATGGACATTAGAGACATATAAAATATAAATACCAGGCTACAGAGAATGGCAAATACAGTGAGTATGTCATGGACATTAGAGACATATGAAATATAAATACCAGGCTACAGAGAACGGCAAATACAGTGAGTATGTCACGAACATTAGAGACATATGAAATATAAATACCAGGCTACAGAGAACGGCAAATACAGTGAGTATGTCATGGACATTAGAGACATATACATATCAGGCCATCGAGAAAAGCAATTATATAATTAGAGACATTCAATAACACATAAACACTAAGCACCAAGAATGACAAGTACAATTATGTGTTTGAAGAAAAAAGAAAGGTTTGATGATCTGACTGACAAAAAGTTAAGTTTCTATTTTAAGCCAAACTCTCAAGTGAGCTTTTTGGATCATAATTTACCAGTTGTCTATATTTTATGGCATGCTGTCTGAGCTGAGGCACTTGTAACATTTTCATATTCTCACCTTTATCAACGGACTGTTCATGTCAATTTCAACCAAACTTGGCACACAGAGCATCCTTGAGTAAAGGGAATTCAAACCAGGACCTCAATTATTATGCTGTTACAGTTTTCTTTGTCAGTTTTCCTGATTCTCTCCAAATTTTCTGATGATACATTCCTTGTAATTAACCTTTCTAAATTTTATATTTCCTCTGAGAATTAAGTTAAATGAAATGATGTTTCTTTTCAGCATTTGAACCAGCTACCGGTAAAGTGCTGGCCCTGCGTAAGAACAAGGAGTTTGTAGATGAGGTGACCTCGGGACAAGAGTGTGGGGTATTACTGGATCAGACCAGCTTCTACGCCGAGCAGGGAGGCCAGATCTATGACACAGGCTTCATGGTCAAAGAGAATGATCCAGTAAGGGCATAAGGAAATATTTAGCTATTCTTAAAGTACTTCTAAGAATTTCTTTACATGCAGAGACTAAATCACATTTATCTTCAGTAAATAATAACCAAACTGTGCTTAATCATTTTATTATTCTCAATAGTCTCTGTAATTATGTTGTTTTTGTGTACGAAATTGAGTTAGTTTTTAATTATGTTAAATTTGTTAAGACTATAGATTTCAGTAAATCATTATTAGTAGTACCCTATGACTTTAACAATGTTGAATTTGCTTCAGGATGTGGAGTTTAGTGTGAGGAATGTGCAGGTCAGAGCTGGTTACATCTTACATACTGGTGTTGTAGAGGGAGTTCTCAGAGTGGGAGACACTGTACAACTCAATATTGATGAGGTGAGATATTGAACAATGCAGTATTGAAGAGGTGAGATATTGTACAACTCAATATTGATGAGGTGAGATATTGTAAAACTCAATATTGATGAGGTGAGATATTGTACAACTCAATATTGTTGAGGTGAGATATTGTACAAGTCATTAGTAGAAATTGTACAACTCAATATTGATGAGATGAGATATTGTACAACTCAATATTAATGAAGTGAGATATTGTACAACTCAATATTGATGAGGTGAGATTTGTACAACTCAATATTGATGAGGTGAGATATTGTACAACTCGTTATTAGAAATTGTACAACTCGATATTGATGAGGTGAGGTATTGTACAACTCAATATTGATGAGGTGAGATTTGTACAAATCAATATTGATGAGGTGAGATATTGTACAACTCATTATTAGAATTGTACAACTCAATATTGATGAGGTGAGATATTGTACAACTCAATATTGATGAGGTGAGATATTGTACAACTCAATATTGATGAGGTGAGATATTGTACAACTCAATATTGATGAGGTGAGATATTGTACAACTCAATATTGATGAGGTGAGATATTGTACAACTCAATATTGATGAGATGAGATATTGTACAACTCAATATTGATGAGGTGAGATATTGTACAAATCAATTTCGATGAGGTGATATCCTGGTCACATCTTAAGGATGTATTCTGCTGTGATAACTTTCATTAAACTTTTTCAATTTTGGCACTTCAGTTTGATGTAAATTGTCCCAGAATATCATTGTTTATTTACCTCATGTACATGCCTATCCCCTCGGCATATGTTTAGCATTAAAAAAAATTGTCCCTTGCCACCTTCAAGAAAACATCAATTTTCAAAAATATGTAATCTTGTCTGATTTTCTTTCTAATTGGTTTATTAATGTACATCATTTTATATTTGAACAGGAAAGGAGATGTTCTGTCATGAAGAATCACACAGGGACCCACATGCTGAACTTTGGACTTCGAGAAATACTCAAGGAGGCGGACCAGAGGGGCTCACTGGTGGCTCCAGACAGGCTCAGATTTGACTTCTCCGCCAAGGTTAGTTAAGAGTATTATTATAAATGATCCAGGTATTATCTGTTTATTCATAGATTTCCACTTCCATGAGAGCTGATTTCTTCAACATTTTGATGTTGAGAAATGTTTTTAATCTGTTTGAGGGTAATATTTGTGATCTTTTTCAGGGTAATGTTGACATTTGTAGTCTAGTTGAGGGTAACATTTGAGATCTTTTTCAGGGTAATATTGACATTTGTAATCTGTTTAAGGGTAACGTTTGAGATCTTTTTCAGGGTAATATTGACATTTGTAATCTGTTTAAGGTTGAGATCTTTTTCAGGGTAATATTGACATTTGTAATCTGTTTAAGGTTGAGATCTTTTTCAGGCTAATATTGACATTTGTAATCTGTTTAATCTTTTACAGGGTGCAATGAAAGTATCAGAAGTAAAGCAGGTGGAGGAGATTGTTAACAAAATGGCTGACAAAAATGGAGAAGTGTTTGACATGAATGTCAGTCTGGCTGTTGCCAAGGCGATACAGGGTCTGAGAGCTGTGTTTGATGAGGTGTGTAGCTTGTTATTGTATCAGTAACTTTCTTATCATAAGAATTAATATCCTCACATATTTTCACTTAATGCTCTTTAGTATTGTGCAATAAATCTGACCATGAATTCCACACAATCTAAATCTAGCCGAAGTTCAAACTCTTCTATGGGAAGAAAAAAGAAAAGCATAAGTAGAAGCATTTTGAGATAATGTATGTCTGAATGAAGCTCTGAATGACTGTTGGTGGGGTACAAGTATTTTTTCCCCATCCTCAGGTGTATCCAGACCCAGTCCGTGTCGTGTCTGTAGGGGTAGATGTCAAGGATCTAGTGGACGACCCCATGGGCCCAGGTGCCTCTCTCACCTCCGTGGAATTCTGTGGGGGAACGTAAGTCTAGTTTGCTGATAATATCGTATATATCAGTAACTCTAACTTTTAAATTGCTCAAAGAGAGGAAATAACCATCAACCCTGTTAATTAGTCAACCTAATGAATATTGTTTAAATTTGAGCTCCTTGGAGTGAAGTATTTTCATAGAGCCATTCTCTTACATTATATTTCATTCTTAGACATTTGAAAAGATCTGGACATATAGGGCGCATGGTGATAGTGTCTGAGGAGGCCATTGCTAAGGGGATCAGAAGAATTATTGCTCTTACTGGACCTGAGGCTGTCAAGGTAACACCATTCTGTCCTACATTACAACCAAAGCCATCAAGGTAATGCCATTCTGTCCTACATTACTCACTGAAGGCCATCAAGGTAATGCCATTCTGTCGTACATTACACACTTGAGGCCATCAAAGGAATGCCATTCTGTCCTACATTACATGCCCAAGGCAATCATGGTAATGTCATTCTGTCCTACATTACACACCCGAGGCCATCAAGGTAATGCCATTCTGTCCTACATTACACACCCGAGGCCATCAAGGTAATGTCATTCTGTCCTACATTACATGCCCAAGGCAATCATGGTAATGTCATTCTGTCCTACATTACACACCCGAGGCCATCAAGGTAATGCCATTCTGTCCTACATTACACACCCGAGGCCATCAAGGTAATGCCATTCTGTCCTACATTACACACCCGAGGCCATCAAGGTAATGTCATTCTGTCCTACATTACACACCCGAGGCCATCAAGGTAATGTCATTCTGTCCTACATTACATGCCCAAGGCAATCATGGTAATGTCATTCTGTCCTACATTACATGCCCTCCTCACTCACTGTTGGTTTGTATTATGGTGAACATGGATAAGTTTGCATGTATTGACAGGTGTTACATACTAGTACTCTGATGTATTATCAATCTAATTAAAATTAGATGTTCCGAATCCACTACCACTTCTCAAACATCTAACAACATCCCATTCGGGGTCACGTCAGAGTGACCTTTTGATTACCCAATGAAATCACTGTCTCCGAAATCTTGTCTTATAGTTCGAATGCATTTCTTTTTTTACTGCCAAACCTAAATGCCCGAGGGGGTTTCATAGTAAACAAAATATGCATGGTAAAGACCATGCTATATATGAATGTGACGTGTGGGATATATAGACGTATACATGTAGTTTGTGCATTTTCGTTTGCATTATTCAGGTAAGAATGCCAGACTGGCAGACTATACATTCAATTTATACTAAAATTACTTTAATTCAACACAAGACAGTCTACTGAGCATCAATAATGTAAAGATGTAGCCGTGGAACTAATTTTAGAATCGTATACAGAAAGTTGAATCTGATTGGCCAAATTTCTTTTATGTTTATTCATAATACAAAGGTTGCTCTGACGTGACCCCTAATGGGATGTTGTTAGATGTCTGTGAAGCGGTAGCGGATTCGGAACATCTAATTTTAATTAGATTGATGTATTATACGTACATGTTGACAGGTATTACTTACCAGTAGTTATGATTTATATGTATGATATTGACAGGCGTTACATACCAGTACTTTGATGTATTATATGTATATGTTGACAGGTATTACTTACCAGTACCCTTGTTTTATATATATGATATTGACAGGCGCTACATAAGGCTGCTCTGTTGGAGAAGTCCCTGTCTCAGCTACAGACCGAGGTAGAGGAAGGCTTAAAATCTAAATCTGTCTCGGAGAAAGAGCTCACACGCAAAATAGTCTCCTTTGATGATGTAAGTAATTAAGCCTCATCATGTGTTCAGAGTGAATTTTGTCCCTATACATTATAGTTTTATAACTGTATACTTACTTAACCTACAAATAAAACAGACCATAATTAGCAACATTTTGTTATCTGGAATGAATGTTAAAAATTAATACATTGTATTATTTACATGTATTAATTATAAAAATTAAGACTATTATTTTAACCAATGAACAAAAAGGAACAAAGATTGAGGGACAGGTGCGATGAGATATCAATACATAGAACACAAAGAATAAACTATTCCAGCTTTCTTTCTTGTTTGAGAAACCTTTTGCAAGTTGACCAAGATGATTGCCATGATTGAGCATATCATTTAAGACAGTGAAAAATAGAGGGTTGAATCAAACACTCACTGGACAGAATCAGGAGTAACTACAGAGGGAAGTTCTTTAATGATAAAGGCATTTTCAAACATATAATTTTTTTTATAATTTTGTTTTATTTTATGGCAGGAAGTTTCTCAGTCTTTGATATCTTACTGGAAAAAAGATGAACTTCGATCTCAGGTGAAAAAACTCAAACAGAAGATGGACGACCTAGATAAGAACAGGAAAGCAGCCATAATGACAGAGGTCAGTACTGGTCAGGACAGAGACTGCCTGGCCTAGATCTCTTATGAAGACAGAGGTCTGGCCCCAAGACCATAAAATGAGAATAGACTTAAGTCAAAAAATTTTAAATTTTTAACATCTTTAGTTTTATTTAATGTATTTGCTTAAAATTTTGCAATTTTATATAACATTTAAATTCAGATATATGATGAAAATTTTGTTCCATTATCAAAATTATTTCAAAAGTTTTATTGGTTTGAAATTTGTACTTGAGTCTGTTCTCAGTTTATGGTCTTGGGGCCAGTTCTGTTCAGGACAGGGACTGCCCCTCTTAGATCTTTCATAATGACAGATGTCATCACAGGGACTGCCCCTCTTAGATCTCTCATAATGACAGAGTCAGTACTGGTCAGGATGGGGACTGCCCCTATTAGATCTCTCATAATGACAGAGTCAGTACTATTCAGGACAGGGACTGACCCTCTTAGATCTCTCATAATGACAGAGTCAGTACTGGTCAGGATGGGGACTGCCCCTATTAGATCTCTCATAATGACAGAGTCAGTACTATTCAGGACAGGGACTGCCCCTCTTAGATCTCTCATAATGACAGAGTCAGTACTGGTCAGGATGGGGACTGCCCCTATTAGATCTCTCATAATTACAGAGTCAGTACTATTCAGGACAGGGACTGACCCTCTTAGATCTCTCATAATGACAGAGGTCAGTACTGGTCCAGACAGGGACTTGAGTCAGTTTTGGGACTGTCCCTAGATTGTAATGACCAAGGTCAGTACATGGACTTCACAACTTGTATCTCTCAGATAATTATGTCAGGTTGTCCATGAACACATCTCGGTAACAGATGTGCCTCATAAAATTTTAGGGGATGCATGATTTTTATATTTTTCTTTTTAAATATAGGTGGTTGAGGAGGCAAAGAAGATGATTGAAAGCAATCCTAACCAGAAATTTGTTGTGCATGAATTCAAAGCTGATGCCAATGCAAAGGTAGAATATTCAAAATGTTAAGCAAGTAACTGTCAAGTCTTAATCAACCAAAAAATGTCAGGACATTTTATAACATTTACTTGTAAAATCTTTTTTGCAGGCCCTGGATGCTGCAATGAAGCAATACAAAGCGCTCAGTCCTGAAACTGCTGCACTCTTCTTTACAGTCGATCAGAATGCTGGAAAAATTGTCTGCATGAGCTGTACACCAAAGGTAGCTAAACAAGTTATAAGTCCTCTCTTATTGTTTGATCATCTGGATACGAAAAAAATCACTGGCACAGGAGCATAGATTTTCATTATGCTAGGAAATGCATCAATCTTGACTATAACTGATTAGGATTTTATACTGAATAGACCGACTTCTGTATATATTCATTAATATATTCTTCATTTTATTTTACTTTCAGTCCAGTATAGCTGCTGGTTTGACTGCTAATGGCTGGGTAAATGAAGTTGTTCCCCTTATCAATGGTAAAGGAGGGGGTAAGGAAGCCTCAGCTCAAGCCACAGGTACCAAGACAGGGGCCCTCAAAGAGGCCATCAACATTGCCACCAAGTTTGCAGAACTTAAACTTTCTTGATGAAGGAATTGTGGGATAGATCTGATAAAGGAATCATGGGATAGTTTATCTGGATATTGTAATTTACATCAACATAAAGTCGCAACTCTCGGACATTTGTTTGAAGCATTTTTGCACATTTAAAACAAACACATGTATGAGTATTTTAGGGTATTTCAGATTCTTTTGGACTTGATAATTACAACATCATTCATAAATTAAGAATCTATCAAGTGTGAAATATACAACAATTGTATGACAATGTGTATGTATTTAAAGTGAGTTACAGCTGCAGTTTGTGAATTTCACAAAATCTCTTTTTTTAACAAAGGACTTTATGACTTGGTATTTTGTCTCCACAAATAGGCAGGTCTAACATAAAATGATATACAAACACAGTAATAATTAAAATAGATGTATATTCTCTTCAACTCAAACACAGGACTTGAATGCAATATTTATTGACTATGAAAAAAGAAATCAAGTGTATCTGTTGAACGTATTAAAGAAAAATGTTAAAAAATAAAATGAAATTCTTGATACATGTATAGGCTTTGGTTTATATATTGGAGAGTCAGTCTCTGGACTGAAAAACTCTTAGAAGAGTACACATCATTTCAAAGTTGATTGCATGTGGAAAATTCAAGGATTTTCTTTATCTACTAAACAAAACTCCATTTTTTAACAACTGGAGTGAAATCAACCTTTTTTAGCTCACCTGAGCCAAAGGCTCATGTGAGCTTTTCTGATCAAAATTTGTCCGTCGTCGTCGGCGTTGTCGTAAACTTTTCACAATTTCATCTTCTTCTCCAGAACTACTGGGCCAATTTCAACCAAACTTGGCACAGAGTATCCTTTGGTGAAGAGGGTTCAAGTTTGTTCAAATGAAGGGCCACGCCTTCTTCCAAGGGGAGATAATCATGAATTCATGAAAAATAAATGGCATCATTTAAAAATCTTCTTCTCAAGAACCACTGTGCTTGAAAATATGAAACTTATATGGAAGCATCCTCAGGTAGTGTAGATTCAAGTTTGTTCAAATCATGACCCCCGGGGTTGGGTGGGGCCACAATGGGCGATCAAAGTTTTATATAGGAATATATAGGAAAACGTTTTAAAAATCTTCTTCTCAAGAACAGCAAAGCCATGATTGGTCATATTTATATGGAAGCATCCTCAGATAGTGTAGATTCAAGTTTGTTCAAATCATGACCCCTGGGGGTAGGGTGGAGCCACAATGGGCGATCAAAGTTTTACATAGGAATATATAGGAAAAATCTGTAAAAATCTTTTTCACAAGAACAACAAAGCCATGATTGGTCATATTTACATGGAAGCATCCTCAAGTAGTGCAGGTTCAAGTTTGTTCCAATCATGACCCCCGGGGGTAAGGTGGAGCCACAATGGGTGATCATAGTTTTACATAAAATACATAGGAAAAATTTGTAAAAATCTTTTTCTCAAGAACAGCAAAGCCATGATCATTTTTTTTTAATGGGTGCATCCTCAGGAAGTGTAGATTCAAGTTTGTTTAAATCATGACCCCCCAGGGGTAGGGTGGGGCCACAATGGGCGATCAAAGTTTTACATAGGAATACATAGGAAAAAGCAAGCCTTTTAAAATCTTCTTCTGAAGAACAGCAAAGCAATAATCAGTCATATTTAAATGCAAGCATCCTCAGGTAATGTAGATTCAAATTTTGTTCAAATCATGACCCCCCAGGAGAATAGAGGGGCCATAACAGGAGATCATAGTTATACAAAGGAATACAAATGATATATCAATAAAAATTGTCTTCCTAAGAACAGTGTAGCCATTATTTGTCATATTAATTCAAAAGCATCCCTTTGAAGTATAGATTCAAGTTCAAATTAACCCCCCCTCCCCTCAAACCACTTTTATATCAAAACTTTTCAAGACTCGACTGATTTCTGCTTTTTCCTAGCCAGAGTGCTCAGGTGAGCGATGTGGCCCCTGGGCCTCTTGTTTGTTAAGCTCCTAAGAATGTTAAAATGTATTGATCATTGAAAATTTGTTTAAGTGAAGAGCAATGCTCCATTTAAGTCAAAAAGCTTAAAAATTAGCAAAGTTGCCAAAGTAATTTTCATAACTGGACAGGGAAAAAAAAATAACAAAAACAAAAGAAAACATCCTTACTCAAAGTGTAGATTCAAATTTGTTAAAACCAAGCAAAAGAAGAAATCAAATGTTAACCAGAATTTGGTTGGTTCTTAATTGTAAAAATATTGTTAAACAAGAGGCCCACAATGCTCACTTTAGTAACCTTGGTCCTGCTTTTCCTCTTCAGATTTTTAGCTCTTCTGAGCCAAAGGCTCAAAGAGCCAATGCTGTGGCCATTTGTGCGTAAACTTTTTAGAATATGGGCCATAACTCAAGAACCCCTTGGCCAATTATTGTAAAATTTGTCACAGGGTATCCTTGGCCCAAGAGCTCCCGTTTATACTAAAACTAGGGTTGTGACCCTTAAACAAGGGGAAATAATTAGGAAAATAGAAACAAAAGTACTGGTTTCTAAAAAATCCTCTCAAGAACCACTGGGCAGATTATCACTAAACTTAAACAAAAGGATGAGGATATGTTGTAGATTAAAATTTGCACAGGGATTTACCCTGAGGCAAAGGGCGTGGTCTCAAGGTCACTTCAAAGTTGACCAAAAAATTGCATTTTAGTAAAATGTTGATATTTTGCTCACTATAAGGACTAGGATCATCAAATCTTGTCAGTTGATGCATCTAAGGACTTCATATCATGTTGACTCAAAAGTAGGTCATGGTGACCTACTTTTTAAGTTTTGCGACCATTCGTTTTCAAAATGATTTAGAGGCATATTTTGAACAATTTAAGGCCTATGATCATCAAACTTGGTCAGTTGATGTATCTTGGGTCCTCAGAGTACACCGACTAAAAAGAAGGTCACCTTGACCTACTTTTTGAACTTTATGGCTAATCTTTTTCAAAACAATTGAGGTCATTAATTCGAATACTGAGAGGTTTAGAATCATTAAATCCTGTAAGATGATGCATCTTAGGGCCATAAAACATATTTATTAAAAAGTAGGTCACAGTGACCTACTTTTTGAACTTTGCAGGCATTCAATTTCAAAGCATTTTAGAGGCATATTTTGGACATTTTAAGGCCTATGATCATAAAACTTTGATGCATCTTGGGTCCTCAAAAAACGTCAACTGAAAAGGAGGTCACCGTGACCTACTTTTCAATTTATATGACTATAATTAAATATTTTCAGGTACTAATTGGCTTAGAATCATCAAACTTTGTCACTGAAAAGAAGGTCACCATGACCTACTTTTGAAAATTTATGGCTTTAATTAAATGTTTCAGGTACTAATTGGCTTAGAATCATCAAACTTTATCAGTTGATGCATCTTGGGTCCTGAAAGTACAACAACTGAAAAGTAGGTCATTGTGACCTACTTTTGAAAATTTATGGCTTTAATTCAATATTTCAGGTACTAATTGGTTTAGAATCATCAAACTTTGTCAGTTGATGCATCTTGGATCCTTGGAATACAACAACTGAAAAGTAGGTCACCCTGACCTACTTTTGAAATTTTATGGCTGAACTTAATATTTTCGGGTACTATTTGGCTTAGAATCATCAAAATTTGTCAGTTGATGCATCTTGGGTTCTCGGAGTAGGTCGACTGAAAAGTAGGTCATGGTGACTTACTTTTCATTTTATATGACTATAATTAAATACTTGGGGTACTAATTAGGACCCCGCAAGGATTTGTGGGTGCCCTATAGTAATCATTCTGTCTGTCTGTCTGTCCATCTGTCATTCTTCCGTCCACAAATTTTCTGTTTTTTTCTAATAACTTTTTTTAGGGTTGACCAATTAAGTTCACATCTGGTATGTTGGTTGAATAGGCAGTAGGATATATTTTGATGCTAAGTTTGGTTCTCTATGTCATCCAGTTTGGAGCTGGGGTGGTGGGGTATATTCCTTAACTTTATATAAGAGTGAATGGGCAAAGAGAGATAACTGCTGAGAATGTTCCTATTGTAAACTATGAAAGGCTGCAATGAGTCTCTTGGGATTAATTAACTTTCCTCTTGAAGAAAATCCAAAGCATTTATCTTTATCTGCCACATTGAGATTAATTAACACCTCTGTCTGCAAATGAAGTTTGTTTTGAAGTTAAGGTCAATTCTGAATGATGTTTACATTCTCTGAAATGTGGATTTAAATAATGTTCATACTTTAAAATACACAATGAGTTATGATTTTATTGAATTCTAAAAACAAGATATAGATAAAGATATCGTTTTTAATATTATTTTCTTTTTTCTTTTTTTTTTTTCTTTTTTTCTGCCTCTTGTAAATTCAAGAATACTAATTATTTTAACAGGTATTCAGATAATAACCTCATTCTACCATTGCTGAAAAAGTTCTTATTGTAAACTTAAAAGAAAAGGTTGAGAGAGCAGTATAATTAATCCCATAGGTTTGATTATCTTGCTGGTTTGCAGAATATTTTAGAGGGTTATCTTTCTGTCACTTTAAGATTAATTAATACCTTTGTCTGCAACTGATATTTGTTTTGAAGTTAAGGTCAAGCCTGGGTGATATTTGCATTCACTGAAGGCTGGCATTTTAGAAAACACATGCTTCATTCATTTTTAAATATACATTTAATTGAGTTATTATAGATATGATGTTTTTTTACTGCCTTATGTAAATACAAGGATGCTATTTACAGATTGTTGGATATTTAGCAGTTGCTGTTGCTTATTCTTTATATATTTTGAAATTTTTGGGAATCAAGTAAAATTCTCATCCCCTAACCTGCACCCTTATATTTCTAACCCTTGGTGGGGCCCTTGCTGACTGGTCAGATTTCTAGTTGGCTTAGAATCATCAAACTTTGTCAGTTGACGCATCTTGATTCCTCAAAGTATGTCATCTGAAAAGTAGTCACTGTGACCTACTTTTGAAATTTTATGGTTATAATTTTAAAAATATTTTAGGTATTAATTGGCTTAGAATCATCAAACTTAGTTGATGCATCTTGGGTCCTCAGAGAATGACAAGTGATAAGTAGGTCACCATGACCAACTCTCAGGTACTAATTGACTTAGAATCATCTTGGGTTCTCAAAGTGTTTCATCTAAAATGTAGGTCATGATGACCTACCTTTGGAATTTCAAGGGTTTATCTAAATATACAGGATACTTGGAGGCTTCAAATAGAAGTTATAGGTTGTACAGTTTATCAGAAGAGCGTTTCAAGGCCCTTGGGCCTCTTGTTTATTTTCCCTCCATTATCTGCAAAAAGTTTTGACTCTACATGTATCCTAGCTCAAGGGGTCATGATTTATCCCCACAAAAGGGGTACACTTCAGTATTAGTAAGACCTTCATAGCCTTGCTTTTCTAGAAAACATTTCAGGAATTATGTAGAATTTAATCCCCATTTTAGCCCGCCCTCATTCAGAGTAATTAATTTGACAATCTAATTAAAATTTGAAAAAAAAATGGCTCAGGTTAGCTAACACAGGTGAGTTAAGGCTAGGTATAGGCATTTCTATGCAAATAATCTAATTAAAATGCCTAAGGATTAAATCTATTATACAGAGAAAGTTAAAACTTATTGTCTAATACATACTTGGTACCCAAGACATAGGATAGCAAGTACACATTATGACGTCATATTATGACGTCATTGTTCTTTACTACACAAGATTATAATGGATATCAACTAAAATGCTTCAGCGCTAGGGCATGCTCTATTTTATTTAACTGAAACAAGGTATATTTAGAAGCAAAATATTCCAAAGTTTGCTGGTATTGCTGCACAAATATCAACAGCTCAGTTGTATAATTTCTATTTGTAAAGTTTTAAGTTGAATAAGGGTAAAAATGTACAGTCCGACATAAGTTTCCTCAAATTCTGATCAAATGAGAAAATGCCTAGGATTTGTGCAGTAGGTTTATTAATCTATGGAATATTCTTCTTAGCATTATACAATTTTTATGTAAAAATAAATAGGGTAATCCCTTGTGCCGAAGCTGTTTTGTTGCTGTGTTTTGTAACCTCCAGTAGGTAAGATCAGTGACGTCATAATATGGCGTCATAATGTGTACTGGCTATAACATATCGTGGATACTAAGTATGCATAAGAAAATAAATCAACACTTTCTCTGAATAATAAATATGCCTCTTATGCATTTTTATTACCTCATTTGCATAGAAACACCTATACCTAGCCTTAATTCACATGCGAAAAATAATCTCCAGAATATCCTAGATAACAATAGATGAAAATTTTACAAAGGTTGCATGGATGAATCGTTCTCTTCACAGTTGAAAGAATTCTAGATATGACTGTGTTTCAGAAAATAATTTATAAAATAAGAAAATATGTTCACTGTATTTATTTACAAAATAAACAAAACATACACATATACTAGGTAAAATATGAAATATCAGGATTTGGGCTTCAGTGGAAAAGGTTTTTCTATCTGTTTATTGCCCATCCTTGTTCTGTGGCGCTCTTTGGCAAAATTTAGTTCCCCCATCAATTCGTGTACTCTTGCCTGATAAAAGAAATGAGAACAGATTATGTACCAGAATGCAAAGCATCTTAAAATTATTTAACTCAGTGAGATTATGAAAGATTATAAGCCCACCTTGACAAATGTTATCTACTACAAGTTACCTCTGGTGTTTTTGCTCTGTTCACATTCATATTGTGTACAGGATTTTTTAGACTGATGACAGTTTGTTATCTCACCTCTTTCACATGTTAAATTTTAAGTTAATTCAAAGTTGAGCTGCCCAAAAACTTTTAAACTGTCATTCATCCAGCAAGTTTGGTTAAGGAAGGACTTGAAGCTGCATAGTTAAGGACCTTCCCCTAAAGTTTGAACTAGTTATTCATGCAAAGAATATAGGTCAGAAAATAAAAGAAATGTGTTAGTTTGTATCCACAAATTACCATCAATACAAGTTTGATTCAGGTTGATTTGCAATTACTTCAGAATGAATCTACTGCAGAAACTTTAAACTTGGGGAATGTCAACACCAACAATGAAGCTGACTCCATTTCTACAGCCAAGAACAAAAAGACTTACAGCAATTTGTTTTCTGTTCTCTAGTCTCCTCTGTTGTGCCATTGTCAGTGGTGCAGGTCTTCCATCTGTGGAGAGATAGAAAGATAGATAGATTAACTGATTGATTGATTAGATTGATGGAAGTATTGTCAAGAAGATTATATGGATTCAGTGATATTTCAGCTTTATTTAAACATGGAAAAAATATGAACTCTTGGTGATACATGTAATTGTAAAATGTTTTTCTGTCCTTTATGGCATGGCATTTATTTGTACTTAGAGTAAATAGAATATTTCCAAATTCTGTTACCTAAGAATGAATAATCTGGAAGATCTGTCAAGGGACCATACTTCTTATTATCCAATGCTTTACCATTTCTTGAAAAGAAAGTTTTTAAAATACATTCATCATACCTACTAAGTGTTAAAGACACTTGTAAATGTAGAGGATTTTTAACATTTTTTTTTACCTTTTGCATTATAAATTACAATGATTGAAGTACATATGTATACATAAGTTGGTTGAATTCGAAATTTCATAATTTCTTTAAGAGAAAATTGTACTGATTTTTTTTTTAAACAAAAAAAAAAACTACTCACGCAATTCTCCATTTGGCTCCAAAACCTTTGGATAGTAATTTTTTCTGACTCTTAAACCTGTTCAAGCTATAAGCAGTTGTTGAAAAGCTTTGTCTTGGACAAATCCCTATAAATATAATTCATGATTTTTGTTCACAGATGCAGCATTCTCAAGTTTTTAATTTCATTTTTTACTAGCCCTTAAAAGTGTGAAAAATAAAATGACAGTTTTGTTTCATTCCTTAAGATTTAATCATCAAGGCTCATTATTTAATTTCAAAAAATTAAATTTCTATTAACCCCCCGTTTTAATTGTTTTGTTTTACACAATGATGCAGTCTGATGCACTACTGATAAACATTTCATCACATGTTTGTAAATAACCAAGTCATGGCCCAGTGCCCACCAGTCTCTCCATTTTTTAGAAACTCTCAGGTGTGTTTAAATTCAAAGCATTTCTTGATGTTGGTGACAGTCTTGGTCTCTACTTTTTCTTCGCATTTATTTGCCATTTAAACATGGCAAATGATAAATAAGCAAATCAAACATGGACAGAAAGATAAGAAAATCATTGAGAAAGTCAACAATTTTCAATCAAGAAAAATAAATCTTTTCAGGCAATATTTTTGACAAAAAGATCTATTTATAATGCGATGGAAATGGATTAATACAGCTGACAATTAATTCTACAAGTCCAATTGGGCTAGTGCCAGCCTGCATTATACTAGTTTGACCTAATCATCTAACTAATCACAACCTGTTTCTCTCATACTGATACACTCCTGGAGAGAGTGTGTGGAAGAGTGCAGTATGATAAAGTCAGAACACCACCTTCTTGATACTTCTAAAAAGGGTTCAGTTTGCTTGAATTTAAGACTCTGTCTTTAATGTTAAACTTTCATTAACTTTTTTTCCCTGATAAACAACCTATTAAATTTCATTTATTTAAAAATCATTGTCCGAAGCACCTATGGTAATTTCTAAAATAGAAAATTGATTGCAGAACCCATAGTCCTCAGAATACTGCTTCCCCACAGTGTTCCTTTTTAAGAAACAATCCAGGACTGAGAGGCTGTTGTGTGGGTGAAGTGCTGAACGTAATAAATAAGAAATGTTCTACCGATAAAATGAATATTATAACTATAAAACCTAACACTGCATTCCAAAGGACAAGGTCAAAGTCGTGTGCAGTAAACTAATTATCAAAAACAAACCATCTACTTAAATTTAAATATGAGGTCATCGCGTTCAGTAAAATTTCGTTACAGATTCAGATTATCAATCCATTATCTTATTATACCCACCAAGAAACATTTTTATTGTTGTGCATCCGCACATTGCCATAAATTTACACAGGAAACATATTGTGCTCGATAAATGAGAAGTCGAATCTGGTCCTGAATTAAATCCGGATTCTACTCGATCCTGAACTAATTTTATTTACCTGCTAATAAATAAATTAATTAATTAAATAACTAATTTATTTATTTATTTATTTATTTATTTATTTATTTATTTATTTATTTATTCATTCATTCATTTATTTATTTATTTATTTATTTATTTATTTATTTATTTATTTATTTATTTATTTATTTATTTATTTATTTATTTATTTACAAGTAAATATATATTCTCATTTTCACTCATTTACACGTATATAATATCATAGGGCTGAATTTTGCAAGGAACTTCTTTTTCGTAAATTGCAATGAAGCACAAGAAACGGAGACGAGTTAAATCCCATTGGGTTGGAATAAAAATCTAATCAACGGAGGAAAATTGAATCTATTCCACAGACAGAGGCTTAAATAACTTTCTTAACTTGGGTTCTTGGATCCCATTCCTGTGTTTAGAGCAGGATAGGGGGTGTCCCTGTGTTTAGAGCAGGATGTTAGGTGGGGATGTCTGTATCCCTCCCCCCTCCCTCCCGTATTTTCAAACTGTTTCCTTTTGAATTCACAGTTTATGTCATATTTCCCCCCTTAAATGTACATCATCCTGAAGCTCTCAATCTTCGCAAGTTCACTTCGCCCCTATTATGGGGAGCGGTATGGACCGGACGAGTTTGGCTTTCAAAGATCGAGGGCTTCCGGGTCTTCTCATCCTAGACCCCCATGAAATCCTTTGTTGGAGGTCACAAAGGGGAAACAAATACATTATATATCAATACATTTTAAACAACAGCAAAATATTGTAAGTTTTCGGGGGCACCCCACCCTTATATTAAATGCATAGTAATTGTTTGATAGCACAAATATGTCGATGATATGTTAAGGTTCATTGTCCATCTCATAAGAGAGGTAACTCTCTCTGGGATAAATGGCTATTCTTCCTTGATATAAACTTGTCAAGTTAAAAGTCTAAAAATTTCTGTCAAATTTTGTCCCGCAGGGTATGTTGAAATTGTATTCCAATTGCATGTATGTAAATTTGATTTCTTTTTGGAAATTCATTCGCATTAAAGCAAAAATACAGAGGGATAGTAAAATTTAAGCCACATTATATCATAAGCTGCCGCACTTGTTTCGTATATTGGGTCACCCCCTTCTTTTTCTTACCACAGGGGGTTAGCTTGTTCAAGAATTTTTTTTTTTATTTCTGTTCGGTTTTGCCCCCACCGTAATTTGAAATTATACTTCCTATGAGCCTGTTGTATATTAGACAGATAAACTAAATTCCTTGGGTAGAGGTTGTAACATATGTACTGATATAGTGTGCAGTATATAGAGGGAACTCTTGTATGTAAGGCATATAAACTAAATTTCTTGGGTGGATATTGTATAACATATATGCACTGATGTAGTGTGCAGTATATGGGGAACTGTTGTATACAAGGCAGATAAACTAAATTTCTTGGGTGGATATTGTATAACATATGTACTGATATAGTGTGCAGTATATAGAAAACTGTTGTATATAAGGTAGATAAACTATATTTCTCATAGGCGTCGGAAGCAAATTGAAAGTGGGAAGGGGGGGGGGGCTAATTCAAAGAGAAAATAATCCTATTCCGTGGGGGGGGGGGGGGGGAGGAGGGTACGATCGAGCTTCTTTCAGTACCATTTTTTTTCAAACGCTACCACTTACCTTTCCTTGATTACACTGCAGTGTACCTGTTGAAAGGTGGGGGTTTAAACCTACGCCCCAGTGTTCATGATCAATGCCTATATTATATCTATCTTTGCAAAAAAAAGTGGGGGGAGGGGGCTAAGCCCCCTAGCCCCCCCCCCCCGGTTCCGACGCCTATTATGTTTCTTGGGTGGATATTATATAAGATACAGTGTGGTTCATATATATAGGGAACTTATACTCCCTTGAATGGGTGACCGCTTCACGTAACACATTTGTTTTCTGTATGTATTCGTTGGCGAAACGTTCAGAGACTGATGGTTGGATTATTGACCACATGATGTTCATAACTTCTTTTGAGATGAGATTCACCCACGAGGCTCTAGGAGCTAGTCCTAGTTAATGTTTAGGATTTTTTTAAACTGAGTTTTCACTATGACACGAGATGTGTATTGGAGTAGAGTGGTATAGATGGCTGCGTAAAAATACACGGGAGACTTGAATTGAAGGAATGGGGGGTGGGGGTGTAATTAATGCTGTGACTGCATGTTCACAACTCTTAGAACCAATTGCTTCAACCAAAATAAATAAATAAATAAATAAAAAATAAAAATAAAATAAAAAAATTAATAATATTATAAATGAATAAAAATGAAATGATTCCATGTGGCAGTTTACAATAGACAGATTGTTTTTTTTTCTTCAGTTCCATCCTTCTATCAGTCTATTAGACGCGATTCCATTATGATGCAATAGCCTTCCAAAAAAAATAAAAATTAAAAAAAAATCAAAACATGTTGAAATAATCTTAGATGTATGCTAACACGTTTCTTGTTTCTTCTTTTCTTTTGAAACATTTCGATGAATCAATAACAGCATTATGAATTTATGCCAAGTCTAATAACGGTACGTCTTTTGACACACATCTTTTCTCCAGGAAAGTCAAGATGCAACTTTTTGAAGTCCATTTTAGTTTAGAAGTGCCAGTATTATAAAAAACAAACAAACAAACAGAGCTCCTGTTTTTAATAAACTGAACAAGCTCTGGGGCTAATATAAGTTGCTGAAATTTTATCAAAATTATCTAGAAAATGGGATCTACAAAATATGAAGTCATATATCGTCATGATCGCGTTCACCAGAGATTTGCAGACTCCAAATGACACATTTGGACTATATTATTCAGGAAAATCTTATTTTCTGCTGACTCCAAAATTAATATCCTCAATTATATCCCATAGCAGTAGGGTTGCGAAAACTATGAGCTGAGTAATTGTTCGCCAGCTGTAATTCTGTAATTGGTGCCAATGTCGAGTCAGTGTCGTGCAATAACGTGCACAGTATGTATTATACATATATTTTTTGCTGAACATATGGTAATAGAAGAAATTGCCATGGGTGCAAAGTATATTCCAGATTTTACCATTTTTGGTAGAATATTGTCATTCTGAGAGAAATCGCGCCCTCTGTCGTTCGCAAACCAGCTATTTATCACGGTTTACAACGCAGAGAAGGAATTTCGCCTGTAGCAGAAAATCCGATTCGTCACCGATTTATAACTATCACGACATCAAGTCGACATAGATTTGATCACAGGAAGACGAAATCTTAACAGAGAACATCTACCTACTTGGTAAGTGAATTATTTAATAGACCAAAGTAGTGGAATTTGTCAACATCGACAAAGAAATGTCACGCGGGTAAAGTAATAGAACTTTTTTCCAAAGTTTCATACTTGAGCGAGCATCTTATTCAGAAATCTGTGGTAACAGTCGAGTATATTTCCACATCGGTTGGCTGTGTTCTGCTTGTAAATACTATACATTTCCTGTTTGGAACAGTATAAGGGCCTACATACGAAACACACAATTTCCATACATGTATAATAATTCTCCAAATATGGAATGCATATATATGAGCATTTAAACTTTGGCACCATTTCTGAATGTTCAGTTATTGCAAAAGATTTACTGCAGACATTCTATTTATATTGTTTATGGTCCTCCTCGGTACTGGAGGCAATAAACAGGTATGGAGAATTTGGGACATGTCACAGAGAAAGGTGTGATGGTAAGATGTCTGCCTGTATACCACCTTGTTGGCAAGTTCTTTGAATTATCAGAATGCAGTGCCATTTAAATTTGGACAGGAAAGGCATGTTTAATCAGCTAACTTAAAGGCTTATCTTTAAGTTTTGAAAATACACAGATTTTTAAAGGTAGGGTGTGGTAGAATGGATAGAACAAAATGAAGAAAAAATGGCCACAAACTGACAAAGGTGAAGGCATGGAATCTCTGACCAAGGTAATGCCCTTTATGACAGGACTGGCCCAGCAGTGTTATTTATGTCTTGTTTTGAGGCTAATACCTGAAATCAGCTTGGTTCTTTTGACAATTTTTCTAAATATTAATAGCAAAGTTCCACGTTGCTAGAGTTTGAATTGCTGGAGCACCTGTTGCACAGAGCTCTATGCATTGGATTATAGAATCAATAAGGAACTGGGCTGTACAAAGCGGGTTTGGTATTGATTGTTCTTGATAAAATGTTTAGCAGATTTTGGCACGTAATTCGGAAGTTTTTTCAAGAATTGTTTAAATGAATTTTCTGTTGACTTAGTACTTTTGTTTGCACTTCATTATTTGATTTGACATTCTGGTCAAATACATCTAGGGAAATTCCATGGTCAAAATATTCCATTTTTAGACCTTGTCCCCTCCATCTGCTGCCAGAATTAAGGTAACACAGTGTGACACAATGAATCAAATATCTAGTTCTCAACATGTTTGGGGTGTTTTATGACAAAATTTGAGAGTCGGAAATTGAAGTTTTGTAACATCTGCCTCTTCTTTACATAGAGAGATAGATTCTGCTGTTTAGCAAATTAATTCATACTTAGAGTGAGTTAAACAGAATAGACTTCTCCTACCAAAATTTTTGATTGGGGTCAATGAAATATTCTTCCTAAACATATTGAGCACTCTTTGCTTTACGAAGATGAAACATATGTGCCACATATAAATAAAATCTCTCTTTTGTCATGCTGTTGGACCATACAGGAATTGTAGAGAATTAAAAGTGTAGTTAATAATTGAGAATATCAGTATTAGGTAGAAAGGAAAATCTGATTTATTTACTGGGTGCTGCTTTGAATCAGAAAGATGCTTATTCTAAGTTTTTAGGTCTTTGATTACTTATTAACCAAAGAAAGGTTTTTGGCTATTTCAAAATCATTGGATGTGTTTGGTTATTCATAAAATGCAAAATGTGCACCAATGTTTTGGAAAAAGAGAACATATAAATATATTATTGATTTCTTTCAGATACAGGGTCAAATGTCTACTTTATTATCAAAGAATCAAGGGCATCATTATCCAGGAGATAAAAATACACCCAAAATTAAATTTAATGTATATTTGTTGTAAATTGTAATATAATTAAAAGATAATATGTATGTATGCATTTTAAAATAGAATACATGTTTGTTTCATATTTGTTTACATATTTGTTTCAAAATCTTGCACTGTAAATTTATTGATCAATTTTTTTTTTCAACTACATGTTATAAGGATGTAATTTAAAAGTCTAACCTGAAAGAAAATTGTACAAAGAAGCCACACTTATATCAAGCTGATTGTGAAAAAACAGGAATGTTAAATCTTCCTTGTTTTAAAGAATAAATCTATAACCTGGCACTATTTAGTGCATGTGATCTTTACCTTAGCATAATATTCTCAATGTTTAACATAAATATTCTCTATAACTACAGTGTGTGTACTCAACCCATTTTATCCAAACTTGATGAAATGAAGTTTGTGTAAATCTTATTTTCAAAATGCAGTTCTACAAAATTTATTTAAAAATTTTTCATGGACAAGGGGAGATAATGGCCAAACTTATTGAACAGAAACAGAATGAAGAAATGGATGCCAATTTTATCTTTATAATTGTTGACACAGGTTTTTAAAGTTAATGTAGGCATTTATACTTTTTCAGGCACATGAAAGAATAATAACTGAAATTGGCAGACAGCATATAGTGTGATGATCTAAAGGTAAATGTCTTTTTTAGTTTATTTGGAGGTATACTTCTATCTAGAGAGAAGAATGAACAGAAAAATACCTGTATCAAAATGAGTATTTTGGAGGCTGCATCAGGTAGCAGGTCTCCTCTTTTAGGGTTTAATTGCCTATAAATTTTAGTTCCATCAGCTGGTACCTAGACAAAAGTAGCAAGATTATTTTCGGTTTTGGTTTTCTTGATGTAGAATTTCAGTTAATTTTAGCTTTATTCAAACACATGGTACCCTACTTTAACAGTGGGGTTACCACTGTTTTGGATCAAATTGATTTGAAAAAAAGAAGCTAGAATTCCATTTTAACCACTGTATTACATCAATGCAGGTTTATGTCATATTGTAAAACAAAAAAGTGTGAGTTTACCATGTGTTGGACACATACCTTGCTTAGGATAACTTGATTTAATCAATAAACTTGCATCCAATCTAGACGTCTTCTTGTTTTGACATTTTTTGGTCTTAAAGCTGAAGATTTAAACTTCTTGCATTGGACACGATTTAACAATGCTCCGGACTCTGTCCAGTGCATGTAAAGATATGTGTATAATAATACCCAGCTGAAAGCTGTTTTTGCAGAAATTAAAAAATATAAATTCAACACATTCAGTGAAAATACAAGTAATCGATATGTGACAGCTAAAAATGGATTTTCTTTATTTCTTAAAAATAGATCTTCCCGAGACCAAGGCACAGTTATCATATGATGAGGCACTGCAAGGCCTAGCTAGATCTTAACAAAGTAATGCATCTGAAATTTACACATTTGTGGATCAATTACTTATGGTATTTTTTTTCCAACACAGGTCCTATCAAGGTCCTCTTCGTCGGAATATAGTCAATATAGTCAATTAAATTAAAGTTGAGAGTAGATTTTTAAATGAAGCATGAAAATAGTTTTATGTCACTATAATTTATAAGCATTTCTGGTGTTTTAAGGGCCACCATGATAAAGGTAGGACATTTTTCTGGTCCAGTATACCGTGCATTTATCTGATGAATGGCACGGTAAATATTGTCATATTCATGGTGAATTATGGCTCAGTCCATAGAATTTGTTTTTAAATGATATTTTTTTTTTTTACAAATAACATATTATAATTGTGTCACAAATTCTTATTTTTATAACATAATACCTGTTGAGTTCCATTTTGATAATATTCAGTCAATAGTGATATCGATAGAATTTGTTGAAGTACGAGGATGTTCGATGCATGGTGAACTCCCCTACTGACTCTTTTAGAATTTATGTTTTTCAAGTAATGGTATCCCTTTTTTTTTCTCTGTACAATTCATGTTGATAAAGAGACTCCATCATGACCTGTTTTGGTTATTGGAGAGTTTTTTTTGTGCTTGAAGAAATTGATTCATTTTGATTGCTGTCACAATATAAAGAACAGAGTGTATATAATTTTATATTGCTAAAATGTTGGATAAAAGTAAACAGTTGTTTAGGAGGTGCTAGCTGTAACCAGTATGGAGATAAGAAGGATACTCAGAAAGGAAATGTTCATGTACAGAATACATGTACGAATTGAGAGTCCTTCCTGACAAACAGTGTATATCCTGTCTGCCTAAAGACTTCTGCTCTCCATGTGTAGAAGTTATAAATTTTGAAATTCTCATTATATGGCTGAAAGTTTTTACAGTAAATGTCAAGGTTGATATGGTATTTCGAATAAATTATTATGTTTCCAGATGGTTTCTGAAAGTTGTGATAAATAATGTCATCAGAGCATTTTTAGAGAAAATATGTCAAAGAAAATGTCTCAGAAAGTTTGTAGTCGAAGGAAGTGTTGCTGTTTGAGTTGTCACCCTTTGCACAGAATGCTTATTGATGATATAAAAAAAAAATACTTATCTATAATCGAGCAATTTTTAATCTTAATAAGTGTAAAATGTTTCCTATGAAACATACAGGAAGTATAGGACATTTGTTAAACAAACAGAATAATAGATAAGATTGTTCAGACAGTTTCATACACAAAATCTGACAATTTAGTCAAGCAGAACTATCTATAAACCATTTCCTCTCATTTTCCATTAAAGCCTTAAATTGTCTCTTGTTTCCTTCTGACCAACTCTTAAAGGTCATCCATGGACAAAAGAGGCTTTAGAAACCATGAACTGAAGCCGTATTTGTCCAGAGAATTAGTACAAGGATGCGACGATGACAAGGTTTTGGCTCGTGATGATCACTTTACAAGGCATTATTATAATCTCGCTAACGGGGACACTTGGAAATTTACAAGTGCCTTACAAAAACAGGAAACTCCAAGCCAAACGGTATCCTGCTTCTTGTGAAGGAAGCGTTTGGACGTCTGTTGTCATCGGTACGAAGTGATTCAGTATAGCATTACACACAGGAAAACTCACCCACCAATCTCAAGTCTATTAACTTGGCTTTTTCTTTTTTTTAATTTTCACTGTGCTTGGTCTGGGTGCAGTCATTGTCCCTTGTTTGATTCATGTCCTTTCTCTAACTAGTGACTTTTAAGTATTAAAGAATACAGCGTTTATTCTGTCTTGTCCAATCACAATTACAACGCACTAATTTTTGTCCCTAATTCCCTTATCGCAGGTTATCATATAGTATATTATAATTATGTCTCCTACTTTTCCAATTAGTGTCTTGTGCAACTTTTAGAAGTAAATACATGATGTATAAATAGATTTACATGACTATAGAAAATGGCAGTAAATGCTATAAAACCATCAAATAGAGTACATGTACATACAGGATTTATGCATCTTACAAAAGAAAATATCCTTAACTTTATCTTTTTTTTGTTGCTTGCAATTAAAATTAAGCAATAATGTTATGTTTTACAATTTAATACTATTGAATAATAATAATATATTAATGATACAGATGAACAAGAAATAAGGAGACTAGTTTAAATTTTTTTTTAACCCCTGAAAGATTTTACAACCAATATAGTTAGAACAACCTTCTTTAAAAAATACACCATGAATAACACAGTGAAGGAAATCCCTCTTGTTTGTGGTTTTGAATTAAACTTCAGATTTTAAAATAAAATTTAAGTGATGTTCTGATTTCAAATATAGAATATTTGAATGTTTTCAGGATAGAGATAGTTTTCTAGAGTTTGGATTGTGTGTAAATGGAATATACTAGTGTATGCATTTTGAAGAAAGAAAATGTCCTAAGTTTAAAATCATTGTTACTAAAAAATTAAAATGAAATTCAACAGACATTTCTAACTGATCTGCAAAATAGTGTAATTCTAGTTTTTGAAGAATATCTTAATATATATGTAATTCAAAAAATGAATAGGTGAATGTAATTTTGTAACCATTGAGAGACAAACTTTTTTTTTTTCATATTTGCAGTTTGATATGAATGTATATTTTTACATCATTATTTGAGCATTGTTGACTTGATACATATAACAATATCATTATGAGGTGGGAAAAGTTGTCCAAATTGTAAGAAAAAATAAAATCAATGAATAAGATAAAAATCACTTTCTGACACAGTGTAAGTCTTTTGTGTTGATTTAATTAGGTAGGAAGTGATGAACGGCTCTTGTGTCTATCCTGTACTCTGCAATATTCAGGAGTGCTTGTTGAATATTGATCAATTCTTTCATATTTCCAAAAACTTTCCAGTTTTTAAAAAATACGTAGTATGGAAACTTGGGGTTTTCTGATATATTATGATAATGGTATCGTTATAATCATGATACTTCACATGTCGTACGTCTTTTGAATGTCAAACACAAGTACATTTATTATAGACACTACTTAACACTATAGAGGTTTATTACTTTTGATGTCACAGTGATGTAGTTTATGAAAGTTTTTTTTTTTGCACTTGACCTTCACAGATACAATTTGTAAAAACCAAGAAGAGATAAATCTTAACAGAAATGATAAAATTGAGCACTAGTTGATCTTTTGATTATAAGCACTTTTTTGGTTAAATTTGCTTATGCAGTAGATTTTGGGGGGCGGTGTTTCTACATGTAGTCTGAGTCAGGCCAAGACTCCTCGAAGGCTTGAGATTTGGTCTTTGGATGTTGGACAGAGAAAGATAAGATTAGAAGCTGGATAGTGAGGAAGTGTGTCACAGTGTAAGCCTGATTCTTGACTCGATCTGTAGATACAAGTTTGAGTCGATCGGTAGATACAAGTAGGGGGACAGATTCACTGCTGATTTCCATTTCCTGATAATTATGGTAGGTTCATGTCTCTTACATAGTACTTAACAAGATGTCTGCTCAAGTTTTAGTTTAATTAAGTACTTTTATTAATGTAAAATATTTTAAAATTTTGGTACAAATTTAATTATTGAAGCATATACAGGCAGGATATGTTTATAGATTGTTGGCACTACATGCTTGTAAAATTAGCATTAAGAATTAAAAATTTGATTTGATATAATGGTGAATTTTATTATGATAAATTATGCAGTGAATTATTAAATTTATATTTATTTCATTATTTATTATTATTCATTTAATTATATGTTTACTTTGCAAACTAAACTGTAAAAGAAAAAAGGGGAAAAATGCAGATTTATAAGATTTAAAACAGCTGTGAAGTGTACATATTAACTAAAACATGCAGTCAAACACAGCATCATGATAGAGTAATTAGCAGATGGACCCATCATCTTTTATGTATACTTTGCCCCAGCCATTAAGTGACAATGTGAAGAAGAGCTTTTTATTAAGTCCTTAGATGTAATCTACAATATTTTCATTTCTGAGTATTTAATATATAGACTATTTAATTTATCTCAAGTTTAAATGGACTTCAATAAAACATCGTTATTCTGTTGCTGAGCTGATCAGTAAATCAGTTCTAATCTCTGCATGCTTTCATTTAGTAAAGAATATCTTTTACAACACAAGACTTGTTTTAGATGTGATAAAGTGAATTGATAACAATATTATATATCTTTACTGCTAATTCTATTTATAGGAGGTTTTCAGCAAGAGTAAATTAAATATATATATCAAAAGATGATCAGAAAGTTATGGTCTTCTTTGGGTATTAATAAAGTACCCTCTAGAGCCTGGATTGTAAAGTTTTACTCCAGTTTCCAAAAATCATCAAACACCAAGGATATAATTTATTCCAATTTATTCACACTCTGTGAACACAAATTTAGGACTTGATGCAGGATCATGTCCAGTTCTTATAGTGGATGCCAGAATGTCTGTGCTGAATCTTAATTAGATTTTCTCCTAAGAGATTTGGTAATTTGTGAATACCTCAGACTATAGTGGATTCCAGTACAGTGGGTATTGAGGCCTAATTAGTCTTTTGTGTCTGGCACCTATAAAAATTCCACAGTCTTTAATATGTCTAGTGGTTTCAGTTCTGAAAACTCCTATGTGACTTTCACCAAAACTTTCAACAAAAGAATGTAGCATTTGAACTTTTTTATGAAATGTACAGACATATTGATTTCTACCTGATCAGTCATGTTCCTCTGTTTCTCTTAAAGTATAGATGATACTTATACCGATTTCAATTTTCCATCAGAATATTTTCTAAACCTGTCTTAAGAATGAGAAGTATTACATGTAGTACGTACCCCTCTCCCTAGGAGGAATGTGGGGTGATATATTTTAAGTATTGATATTAAAGTTGAATTTTTTCAGTATACATTTGATGGTACTCTTTGATGAGTGTTTATCAATGTAAGAAACAATGTCATAACAGTCTGGGTTACTTCCCTTGGGGCACCTGCTTATCAACAGGTGAAAGGGATAAGGAAATGGCATGTGTGTTCAAGACTTACCTAAAGCAACTTTTGTGTTTTTGGAACAATTTCATGAAAATTTAGATAACATTGTCAGATTAAAATCCAATGCCATGTCTGTTTTGAAATAAGTTTTTTTGAGGGAGATAATTTCTGTAGAATTATTGCCCCATTTCCTGGTAAAATTCCTTTTGGCCAGAGTTTGCAGTTTGGTTTCTTTCTGATTTGGAAGGTGGGTAGGGGTCAAGAAAACAGAGATTGAGACATTATCAGAGGAAAAGAAAGCTGACGTTAAACCATGGTAAGCATAGCAGAACTTCCTCCAAAAGATTTTATTTCTCAAAGAGATATGAAAAGTTTGAACTAAAATTTACAAAGAAACTACTTTATTTATATGTATGGAGATTTTTAGCTTTAATATACTCTAATAAAGGCTACTATTTTAAAGGTTGGACTTTAACATCAGTCTTATGACAAAATGAAAAAGCAAAATTTCTACTTTTCCTAATTTTTATTAAGTTACCATTTCAAACCTGACTACCGGTATTATTACTGATTTAATGCAGTGCCCTTTAATCAGATTTTACCTGCTCTGTATTAATAATGATGCTCGTGTCTGTCTGTCCAGACAGAGAAATCTGGAATCAGAATCAGAAATTGAATAACTGTACCTAAAAATGATGAAGTTTATAATCAGAGAAACTTTGAGGATATTGTTAACTTTTGACAGAAAACAGTCTGTTTAACCAACCAATATCTCTCTCTTTTCAAAAAAACACAAATGAGTTCCATTAAAGAATTATGATTCTGGCAAGAGTTCTCAGAGATTTCATTCTGGAAGTCAATAAAAACCATTTGGTGGGGGGCTTGTCTGAGTTTCGGTCACTGAATCTGCTGATTTGGAGGAGAGCTCCTGAGAGGAAGTGTGATGCCTCTCTTCCTGCAAGAGATATTGGGCAGCTTTGAAATCTGGCAAAGAAAAAAAATCTTGTTAATTATGCTGAAGTCTGCTTTTTTAGAACTTTTTTATTTGAACACTATGAAGTCTTTTGTTTTTATTAATGAGTCTTTAATCCTCAAGTACATGTAAACTTATTTTTGAAGAAGAGAAAATTTTGTAAGAGTTAAGCCCCTTTTGGCTCTCAATCTTTTACTTTACTTAAGCTCTGGGTACCTCGCATACAGAAAACACTTGAGATTGTCCTTTGTAGATCATTGGCAGTGATTGTCAAAGAAGGAAACTGTTGTAATATTTAGAATTTTTATCGATGACATATCTTGGTTCCTCTGATATTCAAAAGAACAGGAAAGATCAGCTCTGATCATGATCCTGTAGGTAGGGACTGAAGATTCACTGCTAAGCCTGACTCCCTGTTATTGACCATTAGATTACTTTGTCTGGGTATATTCAATTGAACTTCTTATATATCTTATTCCTTGTTTGATTTACTAAAATCAGGATAAAAAAAAATTATTTGTGATAATATTTGTTCCTTGTTTTCGCAACACTTTTCTGTAGATACGATCGGGAAATAATTTCTTTTTTTTCTGCGTTTGTTGAGAGAGAATATTTTTGCAGACGGTATCTGTCTTAGATACTGTGTCACATCAGATTATCTAGGCAGGGATACTTGACTTTCCTTGTTAAGATATTGTTTCCATGTGACCGTGATTCCTAAGTATGGATTGATATATATTTTTTGACTGATTTCCAACAGAAATGATATGAATAATAAATTCTTAAAAAATAAAGAATGTTTTCATTAGTATACAATTATGCAATTTTGTGCCATTTTCTATATAAATCGATACAATTTTTGAACACATTTTTGACATTATTACAAAATCTTACAAAATTTACTCTAGCAAACACTGTTCAAGTTATCTTTTTTTGTTGTTTATCCTTAATGCTCTGTATGGAAGAGTAAAATTTGTCTTAAATGGTAGCACTTGAAATCATGTTAAATTAAGAAATGGTAATCAAACGAAAATAAATTGTGATAGAAAATGGTTTCAAACCATATCTATCAAAATCTTAGAAAAATAAGAAGATAGTAAAATGTTAAATGACCAAAATGTGCAAAAATGATCCAAAATTAAATTGTTTTCACAATCTCCTTTAAATGCATTTATATTTAAAAAAAAAAGGAAGTCTTCCTTTGTAAAAACTTTTTTTCGTAATTGGACTCTGGGCTCTAACTGTTTAACCTGTAATCACCGAACTATGACAAGAAGATGAAAAAGAAATTTGTAATGCACAATATTTTGGGAAAAGAAGGAAACAGCTTAAATTTTGCTTTAGTGAGGGTATTTTTCCTCTTTCTGAGGAATCCAGAGCAAGTGATTTTCTTTTATCCTTTTTAGACTATATGGAGATGTTTTTCTCCACTACATCATAAAAATTATCACTGAAAAAAATCAACACTGCGGTTCTGTTTTCTCCTAGGCTAAGTCACAGCTAATATGTAGACAAACAATAGAGAGAGATTCTGTCTCGGAGAGCAGATCCCGACCTTTATTCTTATAAGTACTCTGTGTAAAACAAAAATCTCTTATGTTTAATTCTAAAATGAATAATTTCATGCCAGATTTCCATAAGCAGCCTATTGTAGGGAGTCAAAGAAGTATGAAACAAAACCAGTTGTTCTGGGTAGGAGGTAGAGCACAGTCCCCTAAATGGTAACCTATAAAGAACTTCTGTGGTGGTGCCGAGTTGCGTGTTGTGGTAATCAGATTTCACAAATGAAAGAAAATTAAGTTTCAGTTGTTCCCTCAGATTTGGTATTAGCAAAGTCATGCAGGATCCAGTGTAGTAGTTCAGAAGGGAAAGAAAAAGAGAATTTGGCAGAATTTTGATGAAATCTTATATCTACTTATTCAGAATTGTTGAAATGATATCTAGAATGTGTGTTGATCCTTTATGTATGTTTTTTTTTATGACTATAAGGCAATAAAAAATCTTAAGATAAGGAATTTTTATATTAAAAAAAAAAAACAAAAAGAGTAAGGGAGAGAGATTATGTAAATAACACGGTATTTGTCAGAGCATTAATTACCTTTGAAGATGTTTAAACAATTGTTAGACACATGAAAAAATGCTAAGTGGCTAATAGACAGAGCTAAGCTTCAGATAAATGAATCATACAATTGGTTTTAACAAAGTTCACTTCATTTTTGGGATCATTAAGTGTTTTTGATTTCTCTGATGGCATCATTGTACTCCCAAACAAAGAATAAAGAATGTAATTCCTTTATTGTTGCCATCTTTGTCTTGGAGGGGCTTGATTGATGGGATCAGAGTGATGGATAAATTTGTGTTGGATCACAATTTTTACTTGTTGTCACTAATACCCAGAAATTGATACCTGCAGACTTATAAGGCAATATGTCAAAAGTTTTCTCTTTCGGGGTTTTTAGTGGGCCAGACATTTGTGGTATAATTTTTCAATTTTATTTTATTATCCATTGTCCTGCAGTAATTCTGGTATATCAAGGAATTTATTACACACACACAGAGTTTTATACCTGGTTTCTCATATAAAATTGTGTACAATCCAAAGTTACCGCCAAAGTGCTCTTGGCCATATTTCTTATCAAGGTACTGTAGAAATGGCACAATTTGCTCAATTTTATTTGTGACCATTTTATTACATGAGATGCCTTCGCAACATAGCACCAAACTGTAAATGTGGAACATTTTGAATTTGGCTGAATGATACTTGAGTATGTTTTATGGCTCCAAAGTCTTAACATTTGACTTTAAAGATAATTTAAAAATAGACGGTCCATTACTAGCCCTAATTTAGATATAAATGACTTCCAAAGAGTTCCAATGTGTGCGATTCTCACAAGCGTCCTGTTGAAGAGCCTGCCAATTGTTTTATAAATTTCTCTCATAGACATCATAAGTTGAAATTCGTGATCTTGCATGTATGATAATAATGCTATTGTCAGGTTCCACATGAATTGAATGCATTTCTGATTTGTTTTTGATGAAATAACAGAACTAGATGGTTCTTAAGAATAAATTATGGAAAACACGGTAAATTTTCCTTTATTTTTTTGGTTTGTTTGCCTCAATTAATGGTGTCTTGTTTATCTTTGATGAGAAATGACAAAGGTTTTTGTCTTTTTGTGTAATTAATTTTGAAAAGACAAGACAATCCAATGTTTTCAAAATGAGCCAAATTTCTAAGGATTCCATTTTTGTCAAAGAAATCTTTTCTTCATTACAAATTACAAGTGAATTTTTGGAAATGTTAAATTGGTTGATAGAAGACAATCTGACATAAATAGAAATTTTCTTTTTATTTATGATGGTTAAAAAGAAATAAGGAACTAAGACTTGAGAAAAAACTTTCTTCTTTTCAATGATTAATAGTGATTCAGAAATATTGTATTTGATGGATCTGACTGTCATTTTGCCATAAAATATTGGAGACAAGAATACAATGTGGACATTAAGTGTCGTCTTATAGTCATCAGAAAACACTGGTCAGATTGTGAAACACTGCTTACTTAGTCGGATGTGTGCATGTCAGTCAAAAAATAAACTTGTTTTTGTATTTAAATTAATTCAAAGGAAATTAGAAGAAAATATTTAAGTCGTAATTAGAAGAAAATTATTATGAGAGAGAGAGGGGGGGGAGAGAGAGATTTATGAACATTGGATGTACATTTGTGCAAAAGTGGTAATTGGATTATTGGCTGCTTTGCTGTTTTTTTTTGTGTTTGTGCTCCACACAGGAATTCGATCCGGTTCCTTATGAAGGGAATATATCGGCAGTTCAGAGTGTAACATCTGGTGCAGAAACTCAGTCATATTTCAAACTAAGCTGTTTCCCAAGCCTATTTTATGTACAGAATATACTATTGATTAATGCATTACAAAGTCAGAGCACAGTTGACATTTTGTGGAGTTAATTTTTTCGTAGAATTTTTGTATTTTTGTAACACCTTCAAGTCTTACCACTATTCTGACTGATTGAAATTGAATGGCATCTTTGACAAAAAGTTTTGAATATATTGCTTAAAAAGATTTCAAAATTCCTTCTAAATGTATTATTCACCTTGGTGTTCTGCAATTTCTTTTTCTTTTTATTTCTTTTGTTATAAATTTTTCCTGTAGCAATTCTGCTGTTTTGGTTTATAATTGTCGAGAGCAATGTAAATTTTGTCCTAAATTTGAATCACAATTGTCATTAAAGTCTTGGAGTGTAATTCACGTCCGGATATTCCACAAAAATTTCCTGTTTTTGTGTTTGTCCTTAAGTTACAGGAAAAAAAAGGGTGGTTAGTAAAAGTAAAAATTAATCTGGGAAAAAAGAGGAGTAATTATAATCTCAAAGATAAAAATGATGAGTTAATCCCTCATGATGAAATATCTGCTAATTGCTGGTATCTGGAAATAAAATTCAATATCTGAGTTATAGACAATGGTGGCAACATATGTGTAGTGGGGCAGCATTTGATCATAATGGTTTTTGAGATGGAGAATTGATTCTTCTTTCTCTGTTCCTGCAACAGTTGGTATTTTCAAATATATCCTGAAGAAAAGGTCTAAAGTTGCATGTATAATGTGATCGCATGTGGGGGGAAGGTATTGACCAAAATGAAAAGCATATAGAAAAAAAATACCACTCTGTATTGATTCCAAAGTTCTGTACTAAGGTTTTCTGACAACATTAAAGATGTACTTCATGTGTTAATTTTCAATTTTTAGAAGTCCTCTGTGGAATTTTTTTCCATTATAAAATTAAAATTGTAAAAAAAAAAAAAAAAAAAAAAAAAAAAAAAAAAAAAAAAAAAAAATTAGGGAAGTTTGAGAGAAATAAAATATAATTTTAGAGAAATAAAATTTTAATTGATCTTCAAGCAGATAATTTTACCAAGATTTTATTTCTACAAGATTTGGCCTCTTAACAGGCATGTCAAGAAATGTTTTCTGTGAAAATTTGCATAATTTAAACACAGAGACAAGAAGATCAAGATCTCTCAAATGGTCAAATTAATAATGATTGTCATAAAATATTCAATTTAACAGAGTTACGGAACCATGCCCCCGTTCCTGGTACTGACAGGCAAAGGGTCAGAGATCCATGTACCAACAATGTCAGATGACATGATTTTAGGGAATAAAACACTGAAATCATGGCTCAAAGTCGCAATTCCTTCATTCCATGGCTCGTAAATTGTCATCATTTAAGATTTTTCCTCTCTCTGCCTTTGTTTGCAGAGTTCATTTAAACACTTATGACTAACAGAGAAAAGAAATTTTGTCCATCAGAATTGGGAGTTTTACCTGACTCAGGTGTGCTGGGAGTTCTTACTCTGCCTTTTATGTATCAGTTCCTCTGAACTGTGACAAATTGGGTAGTTTTTTTCGTAACATTGGTATGTACGACTGGTTGTCAAACTTTTAAATCCAATAAAATTGGTCAAGAGAACTCGACAGAAAGAAAAATGAATTTAGTTGGTGGGAATATGGTATATCATCTGTTAATTAAATGCGATAGGAATTGGTCGGTGTTTTGTGATTATAAGATTTATCTTAGAGAGAAATTATCACATATTGCATGGGAGGATATCCAAGTACAATGAACCTCCAAATTCAATGGAAATTTGAAAGGGAAAAATGTCCATTTTAGTATGTATGCAGGAAAAAAAAAATTTGAAGAGAAAAAAGTCTTTAGCACAGGGTTTCCATGAAGAGCAGAATCAAAACCCCATTAGCAGTATCTTGACAAGTCTGTTTTGCCTGGGGGGTACCTGTTCTTTTGATTCAAGGTACACTATCTGTTATAGGCCACATCCCTGCATTTTGATCTGATAATTATGAGAGTTCATTCACCATAGCAATAGTGATGAGGATTGTCACTAGTCTGGATAGTCAACCAATCAATTGATGACAGGAAATACACAATATTCATTTCAAGATTAGAGAGCTTAATATTAAAGGGTTTAATATTTATGATTATTTTTTCTGAGTTTACATTGATCTTAGCTTAGAGTGATATTATAGCTGCTGTTATGTGTATTATCACACTGTTCTCATCTATAAAAAAAATAAACTAAAACTTGAATCCTATGGCATCATTATCCCCTTTTTTCATAATCCAATTATGACCAAAATGGCAAATGATGGTAAATTTATTCAATGTTATTATCAATCTCTCATTTAATTAACAAAATGATTTGCTGATTAGTTCATTAATACTTCTGTTAATATGCTAGTCTTGAGGGCAGACAGATTTTGATGAATGGCCATGAGGTACTACCGTTGCTTGCATTCCAAGAGTTGTTAATCAGCTGAAAATATCTCAATATTTAGTCAAAATGGATCACCCTGAAAATGAATTACATTTCTGGAACCGAAAAAAATATTTGCATCATATTTGATACCTTTCACATGCATAAAACACTAAGGTTAGGTAATAACTTAGACATGTTCAGCAAAAGTGGTGTAAATCTAGGACTTGAGGGCATTGTTAACAGTGACTTTCTGTACTGTTACATTGGACCCAGTGATGCTTGGTAATTAATACCAATACAGAGAAGTTCTTTGTGTATTTATAATGTCATAAGGAAACTTTTGATTTTGTCATAGTAAAAGATAAAATTAATATTTAATTCTTTTTAGAAATTGTGAATTATATTCTGCTCATTGAGGAATATAAGGGTCATAATACCAACTAAATCAGAATTGATCAATGAATTTGTCCAGTAATTTTATGGAAGTACACTGTAGGCATACATAGACTCCCTGTCTTACTCTTTATCAGAGACCGTTTATTCAGACATGCACCATTCATCTATTGAGGAAGTAGTAAAGTCAAACGACTGAAGGTCTCCTTGAGAAAAAACATTAGATCCCAACATTACACAAGCTTAGAGAATACAGAATGATCTATAGTGGCTCTGTAGAACAGTCACTTCAAAGTGCTTCTGTCGCAAGATTGCATGAGGTTGCTTTGCTTAGACATCACTTAAAGAGAGTCTTTTATCTTGTTTCCATGTAAGGAATGATATTACAGAAAAGAAAAATGCCAAATCTTCAAACATTACAAACTCAGTGGAAGAAGATTTGTGTGTAAATTTTAATTCCAACATCTTTTATATTAGTTTTTTAACCTGATCCTTTTAATATTTTGTTGTGCAAACAAGAGTTATCAGATTTACAATGATATCACTAATGTGTGCAATCCTGTGTTTTGATATTCCATCATAAATATTTTGAATCTGATAAAATTTCTATGTATTGAAACCTAAACACACCATTTCTATTTCTTAATCTGGTTCATAGATCTTTTAAAAGAAAGAAATTCAACTTCAGTTAAGCATAAATTTAATACTGCTTGCAGTACAAATAAGTCAGTACATGAAAAGTTGTTGGTTTTTACAGCCTTTTATCTCTTTGCATGAGAAATTTCTATAAATTTTTGTTTTCCCCCTTTAAGTTACATATTTTGTCAAAAGATATCCAATTTTATCCACACCCAATTGTTACCAATTGTGCCTTGGACAAAGTTAGACATTATATGAAGGGTTGAGAACAAATGAATCAGGGTCCAATTTTCTTGTAGGGAAGTGGCCCATCCATTTGATGTGGCAGTAATTACCATTATGTCTGCCTAAGGGAGGTGGTAGTATATCTCTATATGTATTGCCTGCCCTACAGTAAATTGTCATTATTTGCTAGTTCTGTTCTGGCTCCAAGACCCTGGTCCCTTGTAAACTGATTCATAGCAATCGCCGACATATCCCACGTCCAATGCAGTGACCTATCAAGGTCCAGCATTTATATGGCATGATTATAGAGCCATAAGGCAGGACAAACACAGTGGACAGGATGAAATAATGTTTCATCCACATTTTGTTGTAGGTGGTCAAAAGGCAGCAAAGTAATTATTGGCCGTTTTTCTTTGACCAAATTGTCCAAACAGGGACAACACGTTCCTGGTTCAGTTAGTAATTTGATGCATCAGGTTTTAATGTAACCAATGAATAAACTCTTTTTTTTCCCCTTTCCTTTTTTAATCTTGGATCATTTTGAATGGTATGGTCATGAGTTTCTCCTGTGGAAACATCTCCATACTTCAGCTACACCAAACTAAAGTCATGATTTTGCCTGTATCAGAGATTTGTATGGTAAACAGTTATCAATTCAGATAGCCCTTAAACATCAGAGCTACTGTTTGTTTTGTCATATATTGGTACGTAAATATAAATTGGTATGCGCTTGCACACCGCCAGTTATTGGGCTTCAGATAATGCCAGATTAGAGATGGTCGTCCTCTTTGGAGTTTGACTTGAGGGTATCACTATGTTAATATTAGGACAATGCTTGCCAGCACAGATAAAAATCTTGGGGACTGTCATCTCTCATACACTTGAAATTTAGACCTGGAGAACTTATGATGTACCAGCTAGCTCAAACAAATAACACATGATTTCCCAAACTTTTGTAGATAAGTACGATAGATAATTTTATAATCCCAATTAGATAATGCTACTGGTGTCCCTGTATGGAAAATATTGCAGGGGTCAAAGTGAGGAAGGTCAAATATCAGTTAGCATATTTTGGGTCGGTTACTCGCAGTCACTTTCTTAAGTGGTGTTTTGTACCAAGTGAGGAAGATTTTTTTTTTTTTTAATGAAATAGACGATCAACTTAAGATAAGTAGTCAGATGCAACATCAGGATAAAAGATTTGGATATCAGATTGAAATTCTGTTGGTTAACTTTGTACAGGGGGGAAAGTCCCAAAGATTTTCTGTAGATTTGATGGAACATAAAAATAAACAATTTTAACCATGAAATTAATAAATAAAATATTATTGTGATATTTATTTTACTCAACATGTGTATGTTGCTGTTCAATGTATTTAGTAATAAGAGAAGTGAGATATATATGTATATATGATATATGGTATCTTTGCATAAACAAATGAGTATATTGTGATGCACTTTGCTTTTACAAACAATCTGGACCTATACATGAGTGGGATACCTTGAGGCATGATATAGACGGTTACTTTCTAATGCTGGCACAATCTCAAATCCCTTATGTTCTCTTCCGGAGCCTTTCCTTGTAATTATGTCCTCTCAACCATGACTCGATGGAAAAGATTTTTCCAGTAGATTTTGCAAAATTGAAATCTGTAATGATGATAGGTATTAGACCAAGTCTGTATTTTTGTTTAACTCTGTTTTCTGTCATGATATATGCATGTGCTCTCTAATTGATATGTACATTAAATTTTCAATTAAGATGCATTGTTGGAAATAGATAATTTTCTTCCCCTTATCGAATAAAAGCACAAATTTATACAATTTATCATAAGATTTGTACATGGCACTCCGTAGTGTAATGGATATTTAGTTGTTGAATATAATTATGGAACATGAAAAAAATGGTGAAAATTAAATTTCTCTTCAACTTGCCAGATATGATAAATAAATGAACTAAATCGACCAAAAAAAAAAATCAAAATCAGAAATTGGAAAACATAACTGATTGCAATAATCAGTTTTTCTTTCTATGAGGTAAAAAATTAACAAAAGAAGAACCAAAATATCAAGATAAGAATTCTTTTCATATAGCGAATATGGAAGACACCAGCAGGAATCTGCTTGCAGATTTATCACCCAAAAAAGGCTCTTGACAACTCTCTGGGTTTATAAATCACACAATGGCACTGGGTAAGACTAACCGTACCTCTGGAAAATCAGACGAGGACAATAGGGGCCTTTTATTACCTGGGAACCTGGCATTCCCTGATTAAATCTTTTAAAGTGAAAGAGAATATTAATTGTATAGTTCTCCAGTTGACCAAAGCTGGGAGTTCTTAAGTCTGCCTTTCTTGCAGGGGGAATTACAGGACAATAGCCCATCAGGAATTAAGCCCAAATGGACCCCCTTCCATTTTTTTGATGTATCACTTTTTTTTCTTTACCTGAGAAAAATATTACCTTCATTTCTCTTGAGAAAAGTTTATTATTTACCTGCATTCAGCCACATCATCATTAAAAGACATCTTAAAAGAGTTTCAAATGTTTCAAACAAAGACATGAGGTGTTTAAATTCTCTTGCAGATGTACTTTTGAAAAGCTGGGAATGTTTTTAAATGGTGTAATGGTATTTTGTTTTAATCAAAAGAAAGTTGAGATTTCGGTGTACTTGGAATACAAGCATCCCTCTAACTCAAGATGAACTCTGTGAGGTGTGAAAAGAATCAAAGAGAAATTGGGACATTTTTTCATGGCTCTATGAAAACATGTTAATCTTGCAATCTAGGTTCCTATTGGTGGTTGGTTTTATTGTGCCAGGTATTCAGGGGGAATCGGTTAGTGTCATTTCTACGTGGATTAGGTGATCGTTCAACACATCTCTCCAGGTCTTTTTACTCCCAGACAAAAACAAGCTGTGGTTCTTCAGTCTGAAACAGACGGACTGCGGACTTGGGGCTTTAAATAGCAGACGACACTTCAGAATTTTACCTGTACATCTGTGACAGCCAAAAGTGATGCCACATCTTTATTTTTCAATGGCGTTAAAGAGCATGGTAAGTTTACTCCTTTTAATCATCAATTTATTTGAGGGACATGAGGACAAAAAATATATAAAAAATTATCTTTCCCAACCTTTTCTTTCTGGCTATATGATTTTTTAAATTTTAATTTGAAAAGGAGAAATATTAGTAGATTAATTCTTATCTAAGAAAAGTTTTTTAAAGAATGATGAGATACAAATGTTTGTTTCTTGGAGGTAGAATCTAATCATATCATTGGAATTCTTGAAATCCTCATTTTGATGGAATTTGTCCTTATTCATCAAAAGACGTGTTATTTCTACCTGAGTGCCTTTGATAATAAATCCACCTTCTGCTTGCCATGTTCAACTCTCCGAAATGGAAATTGGCAAAAGTATTGAAAGTTCAGCAGGTCACTTGTTAAGGTACAAAAACACCCTGAAGACTTGGTATATATTTTCTGTAGATTTTTGGATGTAAATATAATTAAGTTTTTATACCTATATACCCTAAAGAGTTCAATTCTTTATGGCTGTAATGAATGTTTCAGATCCATTTATTTTAAATATCTTCAGCTGGTAATAATCCTTTTTATTCCAAATCTTGGCTGTTTTCTATAATTTATGCCAATGTGAGAGAAAATTTCTCACACTTTTTGCGTGCACTCTCGGTGTTTATCAGGCGATTCTGGGTGCTTTGAGAGATTGAATTGTTTGCGCTGGTCTAGGAGAACAAGATCAAGAATAAAGTCTCTTTATGACTGCCCCCTGAAAGTCAGCTTTTAAATTCCTGTATTTGGGTATTGTACTTGAAGAATCCACATCCTGTATTTAATAACAGCGATCACTACACAGATTCTCCTGCGTGGCAGTATTACTACACTCTTAAATATCAGGCAAGACATGCAAAGCCTGGAATACTATACCTATGGAACCTGCAATGAATGCAGGCCCATTCTTTTAATCAGTCTTATTTTTCAGTATATCTTCCATTTTTTTTTTTTTTTTTGAATTTAAGAATTTTTACAGGTGTTCTGTCTTTCTGTTTTGTATACTTGGATAGAGATGCTTAAGACAAGAAATTGCAAAACAAACCTTAAAAGTGATAACTAACAAAATTCTTTAGGGAAAGAAGAACTTTAAGATATGGTAAGGTAATATTGTCTTTTTCTCAAGGGAATGCACAATTTTGGAAGTTTTAAGGTTATCAGATTATAGTATGCCAGAATCCTGAATAAATTGTTGTACAGAATTTCGTTACATTTGTCATAAGTAAAATGATTCTTACACAACTACGAGATGCCTATCTTCATTGGAAACTTTGTAGACAATCCCTTCTCAAGTTAGGTCACAGAAAAAAAGTACCTGCTGAATAAAACCTGTGATACTTTGCCAGTTTGCTGGAATCTGATCTGGTAAAAGATTTCACAAGAATGTCTTATTTAATTCAAGCATGAGAGAAAACAAAGGTGTTTTAAGTCAAGAATGTTTAGAGAAGTCAGGTGTATTATATAGAAAAATGTCACATAATATGCCACAGTGATAGAAACCCTGCACATGTATGTAATTTTGGTATGATAAGAAATGGGCGACATTTTCATGAGAATGGCAGAGAGAATCATTGGTACTTAGTGGCATGTTCTAGAGAATCATAATTTGTTTGTATCTCGTGCTAGCTGGTGCAATTTTAAAAATGAGATAAAAAAAGTAAAATACTGCACAAGGATATAGTCGTTTCATTTTATATCTGTAAAATATGATATTCTCATTGGATGGAGGGAATCGTATGCTAATTTGGAAATGGTTTCATACGTACATGTCTTTTAAAGTCATTCAAAGGATGAATCTTGGCATTGATTCCACAAGAAAATAAGTTAATGATATTAAAATTAATTCTACTCTCAGAGAAAACACATTATGATATGTCTGCTAAATAACTAAAATGGAACTTTTGTTCTGTGGAATCTATTTCTGGAAGGATTGAAGAAGATAGAACACTCTCCTATAAATGTTTGGAGTGTCTTTAAATGCCAAGAGAATTCAATGATAAAAATGTAAAGCTATAAATTTCTTGCAATGTTTCATCATATCAAATGAAATGTTCTGTGAGAGGTAACAACATTTTCCTCCCAAGTATTCCTTATAAACTGCACTATATTTGGCAGTTATTATTATTAGCCTCTTAGAAAAGATTTAGATTCTCATGGTAATGCTTTTTTCTAGTCTAAAGAGAGGGTTTTTTTTCACATGACTAAATGACAGATTGAAAAGTTTGTTGTTCCACAAAGACTGTGTTTTGTTTCGACCATACCAATTTCCCCTGTTAGATGCCAAATCTGAAACGGTTCACACAATGCCTGGGTGACAATGGCTGCCGTTCCCAGGCACTTCAAGCTTTTGGCCGTAACAGGGCGATCCTATTACCATGGGACAATTTGACAGCAGCCTCTATTTGGCTAAGTACTTTTCTTTAATGCTAAAAGATGGTGAATTTTAACTTACAGACTTAAAAATGCCACAAATTTTTTGCTTTTAAATTTTAGATGAAAAGTCATTGATTGAATTTTTTTTTCAAAACTAAAGATTAATTCTACTTTAATTTGTGGGTTTTTTTTTTTTTTTAATTTTTTTTGGCTCTAGACTTCCAGAGAATATTTGTCTGAAAGATAATGCCTTGAATCAGAGACTAGTTTTCAGTTTTCTGGTGTTAAAATTTAGTTTGCCATTTAAAGAGAATGGGTGCCATAAACCGGTATCTAAAGTCTTAGAGAACTTTGTCATTGGACCTCGTACACAGACATAAAATCAAAAGCATTGAATCACAAGAGCTTATAAATCAAACTGACAATGGTTTATGTATGGTAAATAAATTTACAAATTAAGATCCATAAAATGGGTTTCCATTGTGCCATTTATTTTCAAAGACTGTTTAATGCAGGGATTGCACTTGTGAGATAAACATTTTAAAGATTAAGAACTTAATATATGAGAACAGTATTATGTGCATGTAGAGTGTTTTAGACCATTCTTTTAAAGTGAAGTCTCTGTTTTTTTATCCACTTCAGGAAACTGTTGTCCACAAAATAGATTTTGAAGTCATTTGTCCATGTGACAAAACGCTAAGATATCAAGATGATGGGGGTGTATATTTTGTTCCAATACTAACAGTGCTGACAAATATACATACAGGGTAGTTGGATTTGGTTCTGACCATGGCATGACATCAGAATTGGGTGACTAGGTATCTAGTGACTGGGTTAGTCTTATCAGTAATCAGTTTCCAAAAGAGTGGGTGTTCAAGGAATCACAAATCTTTATTGTTACGACTTTATTCCCCCTGTATATTACACGAGTGACTCTGTCGTATCTTTCAAATACTCCAAAGTTAAGGAGAAGTGTCCCCAGATTCTTACTCTGTCATATCTTTATCCTGGAGTCCAAATCAATATGCCATTAATCTGTCCTCAGATAAAGTTTTTCTTTTTAAAGCAAATTGATAAGAAAACTAAGGAAGCAAAGTATTTTGTTAATAAACTGCATAACATTATCTCAGTCCAAGAACTTGGAAGTTTAAAAAAGAGGAAATTTTACTCGTATTGAAGCTCACAAAAAGAAAGAGGCACCACAGGTGAAAATTTGCAAGGTAACCAAACCAGTCTGGGTATTTAAAGATTTCAAGTTGTAAAAGATGTGAGAATTTGGGTGAGTCTTTAAATAAAGGTGCCGATTCCTAAACACGGGATGTGAAAAAATGACATGACTCACAATGACAAAAATTACAGTGTAGTTAGCTGATGTAATGTGCGGTTTTTCTCCTGATTTGTACTGGTAATAGTTATACCAGACTGCCAACAGCAGTCATTGGTGGCTCTTATTGTCTTCCGTAGTGATGAAAATGACCAATACCAGAAAGATGGGAAAACTTTAAACATGGTAAAATACATAATTGTCAAGCTCAGGTTTGTAATACATTGTAAAAGGTATATGACCAGCAAGAAAATTGGCAAATTTTTCATGAGAATTGAATGGTAACAGCAAAATTTCCCATAAAATTTCAGTACATTTCGCTTTTTAAGCATCAAGGCACCGTTCTGGTCGCGACGTCGCTGCTTGTCACGTACATCTTAAAATGGTGTTTTAACAAGGGACATTTTATGTATCTCTGCTTTTAAAGAACTCAAATTTATCATGATTCTATATGACATGTAAGAAAAATTGTTTTTAATGGACTTAGTTATCAGTTACAATTAGTGTTTTCTTATCTGAACTTATTATAGTCAATAAAAGTACCATTCTGTTTATTTAATTGGTTAATGATTGTTTTGATAAACAAAATTTTACGAGTTCTTCTTCCGACATTTATGTGCTAATGTTTTTTTTTTAATTAATGCTCATAGTGTTAATTAGACAGATTTTAGAAATGTTTAGTTTACAATACTAATTGTTTGAAGATTTATGGCTCACTCTCTAAACAAAAAAAAAGAAGAAAGAATTTGTATTTTCTGGATAAGTTTGTAACAGTTCACAAGGAATTAACTACAACATTTCTAACGTTACCTAATAGGGATGATTCATAGTTGAATAAATTCATAAATTTTGGAGAAATCTATAGTTCCAAGCTGGTGCCATCAAGTATTGACTTATTTGGTGGGACATGTCCCAGGAAAAAAAAAGACAATTTGTGAATAATATCTGTGAAACATGTTACCACTTTTGCAGATATTCTGTGGAATGTAAATTAGCTTATGCTCGGTGGGTTAATATTGGATTTTGAACACATGATACATATAGCTGTAACTGAATCATAAATGTCTGACAATTTGGGGCAAAACAGAGAATAGCAAATTTACCATATTCCAAAATTTTCTTAAACAATATTAGCTTTCAAAAAATATTTATTTAAGCTTTCTTGAAAGGATCTTTAAAAATAATTAAATGAAAGTTGTCATTTTTTTTTTAATTGATTTTTTATGAATGTTTAAGAGGATCAATATTTAAAAAAGAACAACTATCATTACTGAGAAAAACTTTGTTAGTTCAGGTGGAAGTCTACAAAAGTAGAAATTTTTCTCTTCATCTGCCGGTCATATCTTCTGGTACATGCATATTTTGTGGACCATCTTCTTAGGGTTCCAGGGCTGTTAACTTCAGAAGTTTTAAATCAAATGTTGGCTTCTACTTTGGGCCGCGAGCCTGGAGTGTAGCGATCTGTAGCCAAAATTTAATAAATGTGTGTTTTTGGACTCTGACACGTATGTGCCTGGAGTCATGAAGACCATCAAATTAGAAGAATTTGGAGAAAAATGCGTGCTTGACTGATTTACCCCCCAAACAAAAATAAAGAGATCCCGTGTCTTTGATATTCAGGCAAAATGATTCATAATGCCATAAAACAAGATTTTACATTTCACCCAGTGCTTGTGTCTTTAAACTTGTTTCTATTTAAGTAATTGTGAAAAAACTTAAGAAAAATTCCTTGGAGGAAAATCAACTCTAGACTAACAGCTTGGACAATTTGTCGAAAACTTTCCATATGCTTTTTGATGCTTAATAGCAATTTAACCTTTTTTGATATTCCAGCATAGAGTTTTATAAATGTTTTTACATAAAACAGAAAATTAAGGGAATCTTCTTTTTTAGACAAAATGATGGCCCCAAAATGACCACATGCACCATTTTCAATGCAATTTAATTTCTCACTACACAGTTACCATTCTTCTAGAATTTGTACCTTGTTCTGAAATTCAGTTTTCTTGATGGAGTTTAGATTTTTTTTTTTAGGTATGGGGGTACATGAAGCTCCAAACATGTCGTGGTCTCCTAGATAAATTCCTGATAATTGGCCACAGTTTGGTCCAGGTTTGGTGCTATCTTGCAGGTGTAGCTAGCTAGTTCATGTTTGTCTTGCCGTCTGCTCTTTGCACCAGATTTCCTGTAGGTGGCCATTTTTTTCTACCTGATACTTGAAAAACTAGATAAGCAGGATGATTGGAATTTAATTTTGATATTGAAGTTTTAGGAGTGTCTAGACCTGGGTTTGCCAAAAAGTAAGGTGTATTTAATTCTTTCCTTTTAGCACAGGAGGAGAATTCCATTTTAACCTTAAACAGGTTTTTTAAAGATACATGTATCTTGCTGTGTTAATTTGTGAGGGGGGTAATATCCTTTTATTAATATCTTGTATATAGCATGGCTTTGTTTTAGAGTTAAATGAATTACTTTCCTAAACAAAAATCAATTGTAAAGCACTTAAAATGATGGCAAATTTGCTTTCCAGTAATAAACGGGCAGGAGATAATTTGCTCTCAGGTGTATAAAGATTTAAGACTGATAGAAGTACAAAACCACTAAACTTTTGGGAGTCCTATAGTTTAATGTCCTTTGCAAAATATGGATTTTCTTTTTCCATTTATTGAAGATGAGGAGGTGATAAATTTGCTTGTCATAAGAACCGTCTAAGTCAGTGTTTTTGATAATGTTCCTTTAGATGGGAAAGGGAGATTAGTGGGAACTCGTCAAAAGCGTTTGATCAAATTGATAATGTTTCTTGACTTTAAATGGAGAAGACGTAATGTCGTGTTTACAGATCAGGATAGAACTGTCGAAGATAAAGGAGAGGTCTTAATTTAATAATCTCCATGTAATATTCAATCAGCAGTTCATAAAAAAATTTGTTTACCATTGTAATTGTTAAACAGATTAATTTTGTTTTTTGATTTATATTGCGATAGCTCTATTAGTGAGTTGGTTGTGGTTAACGCTGTATAAGTAAAGTTCCGAGATTTTGGCTGTTGCGATTGTTGAGATACTGCATTTAGGAAGGATGTAGGTACATGTTACACGAGAGATGCTTATGATGAGATCGTGAAGTGTTAAAAGTCATCGTCGGCCTCTTGATGGCTCGTACACTGTCATTCCCAGTTCCACTCTATTACAATGACTGTACAATATTTTATGCACTCTCATGCTTTAAAGATTTTTTTTTCCCAAATCAAATTAAGTTCCTTTTCATTGAAGGTGTCTGAAAAGATTTAGGCTTGAAAATTTCTTCCTCAGACGCAGTTAGGTTGACATAATTGCATTCTTTAAAAAAGTGATATTGTAGAGTAAGGAAATAGGAAATATTATGCTATTAAAAATATATTGTAATACTGTAATTTAACTTTCATGTTGAATTTGAGAAGGTTTTATGAATTTGAGCCTAATTCTCCAGAAGGTCACAAGTTTGTTAAATCATTCTCATCTAAGTACTGTAAATTGGGAAAACGGGAAGAAATGATGTTATTGACAGTTCCAGTAGGACATTATATAGTCCATCGTTCTGTCTTACTACGACTTACTTATAAGACGGAACATTATAAAAGTTCCTTGTTTTATCAAATAAAGTTTTAACACCTGATGGGCTGTACTTTACCTGTATGCTTCTAGTCAAGGTTTATTGAAATACTAAAATTAATATTTACCATTGATTCAGCAACTTGTCTATGTTCAAATTAACAGAAAAAGTGTTTAGTAAACTTAATTATTTAACAATGAAAATTAATAATCAACTGCTTAAACTTTAATATAAACTTATTTCTGATGAACTGCACAAGACTAGATTTGAAATTTGCATTAAGGCAGATGAAACATGGTTTAATTACGCATCATTACTAGATTGACATCATAAGAAAAATTCCAACAAATGAAGTGAAAACGGCATGGAGTGTCAATCATCCATCATGTAGGGATATGATGAATGTGAAGTTGGATATGATCGGACAAATATAAAATGATGAATTTGAGAGGAAAGTTCTGCTAAATTGGAATGACATACTATGAGGTGGTCATATTTCAGCAATGAGACACTATGTTATGATGTCATTCAAAATTAGCAGCTGAAAAGGATTTAAGATTTAATTCAAAAATTGTTACTAAGTAAGAAAAGTTTCTCAGAATTTCAAAATATTCTAGAATTTCAACAAGGTGTGAAGTTGTAATTCCATATTTCTTAGACAATCCTGTTAAAGCTCTGTCAAGCGTGGTCAACCACAATAAAAAAAAATGACACTTGGCATGATCATAAAACGTAAAGCTCTCAAAAATAAAAGATAACCAAAGTTTGAAAAGATACATATTTCCTGTGCCCTACAGAGACCTGAATATTTTCAATGCAAAACAAGGAATTAAGTCTCCCTATGAGGAAATATTTTTATCAGAGTTTTGAAATGAGTGGAACTAAATTCACAGACCTCACTGCCATTCTAGTGCCAGCAATTTCTTCCTAGACTCCCTTTGGTATGTATGTGTATTGCAGATGTAAAGAAACGTAGACAGTTAATGATGGGCTCTATCTTTTTATTACATTGACAGAATTTAATCAAATTTCAATATTTTTTTATTGGATTCCATTTAAAACAAGGAGAGCCAATGTGACCTTCTTGCACTCTGCTCTATGTATAGGGAAATTTTCTATGAATGATATTTTGATGTACTGCAGATATAGCTTGTATATCAAAATATACATAACATTTTATTAATTTCCATATTATTTACTGCATTTTTGTAAGAATAAGGAAATATTCATTCTAAGAATTTAAACGTAAGGAGATGGAAGAATTAAGGCATTTTGTAATGAGGTCTCATCTTGTTTAAAATCATGAAGGCAAGTATTTATTTTGTAAGGTATGGGAAAATACTAAAGACAAATCATTTGTGAATCATATAAGAAGCAAATTTGATCTTTTTTTTTGTAATTCCTAAACAATGTCAAAAGTTGACAATATTGGAGGGGCGGGGTTATAAATGGGTGTACGGTGGAATTCTGATGAGGGTGATGGACCTATCTTGTCATAACCGTAGCTGGCACAGAAAATACTGCATCTCCATACACATCAAACATAGGTAAAAAATGTCAACTGCCAAAAGCATAGGAGGCGACCAAACTTTAGACCAGCATGATAAAAGTGGGCCCTTGGGGAGAATTCTTCTCTCAGCTGTGGAATCGTGTGCTTTCTCAATTGTCATGTGTCGGAGCTGTCTTGTATGGAGTCAATGATTAATTTCTATATAGCAGAGGTAGGAGCTAGCACACCCCTCCAAGTTCAAGGGGTGGCATTTGTATTCTTACTTCAAAGATGTCAAAGGGCTTTTTGATGCTGTGCTTTTTAAGTCAATCAAAGCAATTTCTACTATTGCTACATAACTTTATATTAAGTTCTGTTAATGCAGTAAGACCTAAATATCCAGGTGAGGCAAGCATCATGTCGTCAGCAAGGAAAGGTCAACATTTCATGTAAAAACCTCTCAGGTGTAATGATAAGTTTTCAGGAGTAATTTCCCTTTTTTCAGCTTTGTTGACCACTGTTGGGTGTATGCTAAAAGTATATTAGGCTGTTTACCTGAATATATAAATAAACAAAATGCAGAATATTCTGTTTCAACTGTTCAGGTATTTCTAACCAGGGGAGATGGTTATTAACAGTTTAGGCATCAGACACATTAAGAGCTCCACTCTGAAACCATGTCCTCAGGCCGTACAATCAATCCAATAGGTTAGGCACCAATTAGTCTTTGATGGTCACAGAAACTTTTACCTGAGTCTTCTAGGAATTAGCTCCAAGGCACATCATGTAATTTGGCATTAGTTTTGAGGGTGAATGCTTTGGCTGTTAGTGATGACACAGGAACTAAGGTAATCAATTTCTACGACCTCACCTGAGTCGAATGACAGAGTCAGTTTGTGTTAGTAGAGTGACAGAGAAAGAGCCGTGATTGTTTTCAGCTTCTCCGTACCACATGACCACTTTAAATTCTGTGTACCTACAAATGGGCCCTATGTATTAACTAGTGGATATATCATTATATTACTTGGACATTTTTTTCACAACTAATGGTTAAAATGGTTAGTACTTTCATTTTTTATCACAAATTTTTGTTCTTCAAAGGATAGTAGATTTTTGGATTTTAATCTTGATTTTAACCTTTGAAGAAAAATTCTCTCAATATACAGAGTTGTATTGAGTTATAGATTTTAGTTGGGTTAAGACTTAATTTGGATATGTATCCTGTTTTTCAGGTGTCATTTTCACCTGAGTTGTTTTCCAAAGTAAAGTTAAAAGTTTTCACAAAATAAACATAAGGTATCCTCAGAAATAACATCTCTTTGAGAAATCCATGTCTTAGTTTTCAAGTCAAGTTTCAGTTCAACATGAATGCACCACTACCTCACAAAAGAATGATATCCCAAGAACTACCTTTCAGGTGTGGTGTACACTTTATATATACATACATATAAAAAACACTTTCTCCATTTTATTATAGTTTGACACATGGCATTTCAAGCCCGGAAGAAAATCCTGAAACAATTTCTTAAAGCAGCTAGATTTTAGTGGCATAATTAATAACTGAAAAAGAATTTTTAAGAAATGCCAATTTTTTTTTTTTTTTTTTTTTTTTTTTTTTTTTTTTTTTTTTTGCATTTGTAATTAGAGAATTGTTGTCATTAAAGTTCTGTAAACAATCATGACAGATTTTGAGGCAGATCCTGTTAACTCGTAATGCTATGGTAAGAAATACAAAGTGATCTTGACTAATTACGTCACATGTTTGTATATTGAAGTCGTAAGGTGGTTGTGACTCCCGATGATATTATCCAGGATCTCGATGATCTAATGGATTTTGAGATGTTACCGACACTATATATTAATCCCTATTACAGGCGTATGTAGTACCTCTGTGTTTTATATTTAGCAGCTTATTACATTTTTTTGTCACAAGATGTCATTGTATTAAGAATAGAAGCAAGCTCTCTCTCTCTATATATATAAATTGCTAGATATATAATTTGAGAAAAGTGTATTTTTGGTACAGTTAAATACTGGTATATCCAATGATAAAAAAATCAATACATTTCTATTCTTTGATAAACATTGTGTAATTTGAGGGGTGCTTTCTTGTTTTCTACATGCACAAATTTTCAGGAGACATTCCATACATGTACAATCTAGGAGACATTCCATAACATAAGTACCATCTTAAAATATTCACCATGTGTTTATCTGCTGAAAAATAGTTCTGTAAACGACATGAAATTCTTTGTTCAGTCTGATACGCTAGTCCTATTCATTTTTTGGCGTCAACAAGAAGGAAACACTTGTGTTTCCATGGGTGCCATTTTCTATCCAACGAGAGTGGATGCCATAAGCAGGAAACCTTTGCGACCATTTAAAGAAGAATGTAAATTCTTCTTCCATACTTAGTACAAGTATGTAGAGAGAATGTGTGTTCCCCAGATCTTGTGAAAGTCCTTGTATATCAGACCATTAATCCTTCCTGCTTACCATCAGAATACAGTTAGTCAACAAAAGGAATTAAGTTTTGCATAATATTGGATAAAATAAGGATATGTCACTCATTGGCAAGATCACCCTTTTGAAATTCGTAACTCAAAATCATAATGGTGAGTTTTGCAAAATTTTATAATCTAATTAACTGGACAAGGATGAAAATTAAGAATGATTTTTTTCTCATTTTCAATGAGTTTCAGATTTTGAAATGGAATCCTCTTTTTAAGTGAAAGTTAATGGTTACAGACTAAATTTTTAGGAAAGAGGTGGAACCTAAGTGGTTTTATAGGAGATTCTCTTGAGCCCCTTGTATCCTTCTCAGCTGATTTGAACATCCTTCATTCTGTTGACCTCTCTAACAAAATTTTTCAATGCTTGAAATTCAACAGATACGACTCGAGAAGTTGGTCTTTTTTAGCTTCATAACTATGTAAGTTTTGATTGGATGTTAGTCAATCTTGGTACATCTTGCGCGTTGATGATTTTAGGACATGTTGGTTTTGTGAAGTGATAATGGTGATGATTTTTTATGACTCTCTTTACCTGCTACAGGTGGAAATTATTGATAAAGTATAGATATACTTTGAACTGAATGCTAGACTGATTAGAGACTGTATTATTGAGGGATGAAATTCAAATCTCAAGTAGATAAAATTCAGGCACCAGTGCAAACACGTACTTATATGATGTACTATGAAAGTATTAGTGGGAGATAAAGGCTGCGGTTAGTTGTGCGCGATACTTGGAACGGGTGACTCGTCTATCGCGGCTGTCAAGCAGTGTCACAGACTGTCGTTGATTCAGCATCACACACATAATCCATCCCCCTCTTGAGTGTTACATACGGCGGCCGGTCTGCAGATCTCTGTATACTTGGGTCACTGCTTTCTAAGGTCTTTAGCCCACCTTGAAAAACTTTCTCGCCAATTTACATCCTTTAATACTGACTTTATTGAATGCACTCATGTGCAAATGATGGACTGTTCTATTGTTTTGCTTGTGGAATAGAAGTCTTCTGGCAGTATGGTAGGTTGTTTTTCAATCCTTTTTTGGAATTTCTTTTTTTTTTTTTTTTTAATGATCTAAAAAGAAGCAATTATTCAAACAAGGCTGTAATTTCTTCCCCAATTTAACAACAAAGAAAGTATGCCATTAAAGGAAGAATGGGAAAAGTTACTTTCTTTTCTTATGCATGTAAGCTTTTACCAGGAAATCTATGTATAAAATTTTTGTAACATTTAGCTAGAAGACATTTAGAATATTAGTCGTAAAGTACTTCAAAGTGTAACTCTATCTATTAACTTTCCTTCCTTCAAAGTTATTTACATCCATGTGTATAAAACGTGCCAAAAAGGTTTAAACAATCCCCAAAGTCTAGGATTTTTTCTGCTGTTGGTTGAGGGGATACCATTGGTTCTTATTAAATTGTCGGGATCAGATTTCTGTGCTTTATATGAATTCTAGCTTCCTTTTCTGCCTTTGTTACCTGAATGGTCCGTGTTTATTTGGACGTCCAATACTTACTGAAATTATTTATGATCATAGTGGTCATGATCCCAGAATTTTATGTCAACTGTTAGATTTTAAGTGATTCTAAATTCAGGAAACAATTTATTATTATCCCCATTATTGAGTCCATTATTGGCAGATATATAAGTAAGTAAGGAAGATATTTACATAAGATGAAAAAATGATCAAACAATAATCAGAAGTATAAACATAGCATTACGCCACACCTGTACGCCAAATTCCGTTTTTATTTAATCATTAACAGACAATTTAAACAGAACAATATGTTCTTTTTACTTCAGGAGAAAAACAACATTTATTGCTTCCAATTTCTTTTATTTGTTTGTACATGTTTATTTGCTTCTAAAAGTTAATTTCTTAATCTGGAAACAAAGAACAATGTCGTTCTAGTAACAGGATGTAGGTAAGGGAAGTTGGACTGGCTACAAAAACGAGAGGAACAGATAATTATAGGAAATCATACGGACCTCTCTGTCGCTTAGCATAAAATCTTAATCCATCTCTCAGTTTATAAGCTTGTTAATAAACACTTCAGTGTGTCGAGATGTAGTCTCATTACCTAGAATTCTCAGATTTGGCCCTAACAAGAAACAGAGATTTAAAAAAAATCTTTACATAAGACATTGTCAGAGCAAAAAAAAAAAAAAAAAATAATTAAATAAAAAACAATGCATTCTTAACATACGACATGGTAAAAAAAAAGTTTTCAAGTTCAACAATGGCTGAACACTCTGAGATATTGTGACTTCTATTACAAGATGAAGATTTTTTTTTCTGTGTCCAGGACTTTTTAGTATACCTATCACTGAATATATTTAAATTGAAATGCAATAGTTCCACTCTGATAAAGATATTTTTTATATTATTTGGTGTAGAATTTAATTTTATTAAAGATTATAACTTTTTTTTTGAGCGAGTTGGAAAGTAGAAAACTGCAATTACAACCATATTATTTTTTGAGTTGTTTTAAGCAGCAATTCCACTTTGGTTAATGAATACTTGAAACTACAATAGTGATTTGAATGATTCAAAAGAGATAAGTATTTAAAGTCCTTCAAAATTGTCATGTCTATTTTCAGGATTACACAACATCATCAGGGCCTCTTGAATCATGTTGGACAAGGGACGCAAAACTGGAGAAAAGGTCGCCGCTGATGAAAAAAAACTAAAGACCCGTGGGAGAAACCGGATCTGTAAGCAGTGCAAGTTCACATGCACTGATCCCAAAGACTTTCTAAATCACCAGAAATACGCACATTCTCAGGAAAATGATCCTGATATACTTAACTCCATAAGTAAGAGACGGAGAAGTTCTAACAGCATTAATTGTAACAGTCACGTCTCACTTGTGAAAAAAATAGCGACCCGATCAAGTGTTTCTCATGACATTGATGACAAACCAAAATCTGATGACAATAAAAACCCCGATTTAAGTGCCTTCCAGGACACAGAAGAGTCACTTTCTCCCGTGAATAGTGATATCCCTGATTCTAAATTAAACGAGACCTCATATTCTATGAACAAAGAAAATTTGTCTGTTGACGAAAATAAAGGTGACAGTGTAAGTGACAAGTTAGAAAAACTAGAGATGGATTCCTCAGAAGTGGAACGTGCCAGTAACTTTGGAAGTGAACATGAAGAACAAGATGAGGAAGGGAAACTCGTAATTGCAGAGGATGACCATGCATCAAATAAAACACCAACCCGTAGTGGAAACATTCAGAATCGCACTTATGTCTGTAACCAGTGTGAGTTCAGTTCCACAAGTGCCAAAACTTTCCTACATCACCAGAAGGATGAACATCAACCTGACATCATTATATACGAGTGTGACATCTGTGAATATGCCACCAAGTATAAACAAAAGTTACCTCGTCATCGAAAACTTCACTTCACTGGGAAAGACAATAGCAGTTTACTGAGTCCTTACGATTTGGATGGCAGTTTTAATGAAAGCAAGGATAGAAGTGGAAGTTTTAGTGAACTAATGAAGATGGATGAACATGGTCCTAACTTTGTTAGAAACGTTGTAGATGATGATGACGATGATGAAGACGAGGAAGAAGAAGAGGATAATCTACCTCAGGTCGAGTCCCATGAGTTAGCACCCATATCTGATGGCACACCTGTCGTGGAGAAGAAGAAACGCAAAACCAGACAGGAAGTGGATCCCGGAAAATATTTTGAAGTTCAGGATGACACAGGAATAAAATACGCTTGTTCAAAATGTGGCAATGTGTACAAGTGGAGAAAATCTCTGAACAAACACTGGAAAGAGAAACATTTTGGTGACATTCCTGATTCTAGTGTTCCACCCCCTGGGCTTGCCAAACTCAACAGCCTTACTCACATGCAATATACATATAGATTCCCTACCTCAAAAGGGGGCGACCGTCTGTCACCTTCATCTCAAAGTCAAAGAAGTGAAAGGTCAAGGTCAGAGACCCCAGTCAGTATGGTGGAGCGTTACCAACCAGGTGCTGACCTCATGGAGAATAGCAGCATGTCATCTGTTGTGATGCCTCGCTTCATTGGACCGTTCATCACAGACAGTATATCAGTCAATGGAGGTGACCCCTCACCAAGCAAACCTGAGGCCTTGTATCCAAGATCCATGATAGAATCTAGTCGTGAACAACCCATTGACTTCTCTGTCAAAAAGGAGAGTGATTTCAGTCCTTACCTGAAGGGATCCCACTCTTCTCCCTCCATTAAAAGTGAACATGCGTGGTCTGAACAAACATCTAGTCTTGATCTCAGTGGAAACAAGAAAGAAGATAGTCCTATACTTCAGTGCAATAGATGCTCCTTTGTAGCAAAAACTTTAGTAGACTATAGCTCTCATATGACTTTACATTTGAACAAACGAGCTTTTAAGTGTGCAGAATGTCAAGAACATTTCAATAATGTCGAAGATTTGAACAAGCATTTTGGAGAAAACCATTCCGAGAAAATCCACGAACACAAGGAAGCTATACAGAAGATTCCTCATGGATTGCAGCAAACATATCACCTCCTGAAAATGCCACTGAATTCCATTGGTTCCATTGCCGTATCTGAAGCATCCACTTCTGGACCCAATGAACCTAAGTATCTGAAATGCAGCATGTGTCACTTTGTTGCTAAATGGCCAGCTGAACTTCAGAAGCATGCCGTCTCCCACTCTGAGGAGCGACCTTTTGTTTGCATGGTCTGTGGCTCCACCTACAAGTGGAAATGGGATCTAGTCAAGCACTTCGAGAAAAGCCACAATTCTCTGACCAATCCATACAAGCGTAGAGAACAAGGCAGCTCTCCAGCTCCTTTGACCACCAAACCTGACCAGAATTCCATGATGAAATCACCCCCAGTGCTCTCCCCTGTCACAGGATTTCCTGGTGAGCGGTATCCTATGACAAGTATAGCGGCAGCTCTTATAGACACTGACACATTCCAGAAAAGAAGTGTAGATAGCTTGTCCTATGAGGAACCATCTAGGAAGAAGAGACGTCTGTCAGATACTGATATGCCAAATCTGATGGACCAGTCTCAGGCAGATCGTCAGGAGTATATCACAGCAGGTGCTCTCAGTTATGACAGACATGAGGATTCCAGAGGCATTGAATCAGAAAGTGAGGACTCCCAAGGAAGTCTGAAAATTTCTGGAACTTCTGCTCTGCGGGACATGGAAAACCTCATTCCTCCAGAAGATGAGATGGGAAATGATCCAAATGAAATGTTTGGCACCTGTTCCATCAATCCTCAGACCCAGATGGCTGTTATAAATGCAGTTAAGAAGAGAATGGACAACGGAAAGCAAGCCAGTGTCCCTTCTAAGCCTCGGCCAAATGACAAGGACAAAAATTCTGATGTACTTCTACCTTACAAGTGCCAGATATGTGAGTACAGAGCTAGATGGCCATCTGAAATTACTCAACATATGAAGAACCATTCTGACGAAAAGCCTTACCACTGCCCTAGATGTAGCTACAAGAGTAAATGGAAATGGGATGTGGTGAAACATCTGAAGCGCTGTGGAGGAGGTACCATAAGAGATGTCATCGACACCAATAAACTAAAGAAGCACTCGGCACCACCCAATGTCACAGTCATGCCTCAGGGATCCTTCCAAAGACAAGGCCCAGGCTCACAATCAGAATTCATGCAGAAGAATATAGAAAGTCGCTATGCACTGTCATCGGTGGCAGAAGCTCTTGCAAGCAACAACAGTGCAATCATGTCCATGGCTGAAATGAACAAAACTGGTTATGATGATTACGAAAAGATGCTGAGTCTGTCCAGTAGCCAGCAACCAGTTTTTAAGAGCATCATTAATCAAGGAGTATACCACTGCTTTGAGTGTCCATTTATTGCTCAGAGTCCTGCAGAATTGAGACGTCATGCTGTACTTCACTCAGAAAACAAACCATTTAGTTGTGTTGTATGTGGATACAGCTCCCGCTGGAAGTGTGACTTAAAGAAACATATCAGAACCTATGGGCATTATGACCAGACCCTGCAATCCAGGCCTTCCTCTCAACAGACTTCCTCTGGGAAATTCCAATATCAGATTCCTCAAAGGGACATTTACCCAGAGGACCAAGACTCTGAAGACAGAACCTTATATAAATGCAATAAGTGTTCATATTCCACCTTCAAGAAATATTCATTTGAAATTCATATGAAAACCCATGGTGATATGAAAAAAGAAGATGCTTCTTTGGGGAAATACAACTGTAAGCAGTGTGACTTCCAAGGAACCGATCTGATTTCCTTGCTCCAGCATAAGAAAACCCATGCTGGCAAAGTTACACCCACTGAAGGTAACAATTCTTCACTGGACCCATGTGCTGAACAGGTGTCTAACAGAACCTTGCAGAAACATCGCAGAAAACCTGTTCAACAATTTCGTTGTCCTAAGTGCCCTTACACTTGCTTCAAGCGATCTGGCCTTACTATGCACGAAGCTATGCACCAGCCTCGAGGAGACGATGCCCTGAAATGTTATTACTGTGACTATAATGTCTTCAGCAAAGGACTTCTTGTTCAGCACATGAGACTTCATCCTGAATTTGATCCAAATGAATGTGGTGAATTTGCTGAAATTTTAGAGAATAATGACTTTGATAATATGGACACAGAGGAATATGAGTATCTTCATAACATGAATGAAGATGCTGATGAATACAACAGCATGATGGATGAGGACTCTCGACAAAGTCCCAGTGATCTGAACAGCTCAGGTTCCAGTATCAAAGCCAGGGAGAGTGGTGCTCTGGATCTCTCCAGCTCAAGCTTGACTTCAATTTCAAGTGAATCCAAGAGAGTTACTGGTGCCACCACTTGTGAACCACCAGAGCCTACTAGTTCATTGATGCCGTTCCCTTGTGAGTGGTGTCCAGCCAGATTCCCTAACCTCACAAAACTCTATCATCATGCCAGTACTCATCATCCAATGGAATTACGCATGCAGGAGATGGGAGAGACACCAAGCATGGCCCTGCCTACCAGGATGAGTGATCCTTACCTTGAACGACAAAAACGTATGCAACAGAAACAAGAGCTTCAAAAACAAGAGTTGGAGCAACAAAAACTCTTAGAGCAACAAAAGTTGGAGCAACAGCATTTCCAGCAATCCATACTCAAAAATGCATTGAATCAATCAAGATATCGCCCCATTGAGCCCAAACTTCCATTTTCACTTGCAGAAAAAAAACCTAATCCTGTGTACAGTTCTCCTTCATCATCAACTCCAAGCACCAGCACTTTTTCCAAGTTCTCACAAGATGCTAACAACAATAAGTCTGGCATTCCAATTTCACAATCATCTACTCTTGTTGCTCGAACCCTGCTTGAAAAGGCCAGAAAATCGACCAGCCCCAACAAGAGAGGAAGATCATTCCAATGTACCAAGTGTTCATTCACGGCTCCAAATGCCGTCACTTACCTCCGTCACATCGAGAGACATGGCAGTAACTGTAGACACACCTGTAGATTCTGTGACTACAGCATAGACCGGCTTAACCTGCTATACCAGCACATGAAGGGCACTCATGGGGATCTCTGGAGAGGAACACCAGAGGAGAAGATCAACCTGACGTCCGGATCAGGGAGCAAGGTTTACCCTGAAGACATGCATTCCAAAGGACCATCAACTCCTGATGAGAGCATGAACAATAGTTTGGATGGTTCCTTCACTGGGTTATCAAATGATAGCCCAGACATCAGTGACGAGGCTTACAATTTTTCCATGAATGAGATCAGAGTTTATCATACAATGGCAGCCAAGGGACAAAACCCAGTCCTGATCATCAAAGAAGAAACAACATGGTATGGCGTACCCATTCAGGTCTGCACCATCAATGGAAGAAAGAGCTACAAGTGTCCAAAGTGCATATTTGTCAATGGCAATCCCAATAACACAGTAAGTCATGTTAAGCTTCACAGCAGCAGCAAGAGAATATCGTGTGAGAAGTGTGATTTTGGAGTGGACAACCTTAGACAGCTTGAAATCCATTATGAATGCCTCCATCCACAAAACCCTATCTTCATTGAACGGTCACCAAGCAAAATTCCATTTGTACCGGAATCCAGCAACTCTGTAGAGGAGAACAACAACTCTGTCATCTGGAGCAACCAGACACAGAAAACTTCCAACCTGATCTTGCCGACCTGCACCAACTGTCCGTACAAATGCAGGACAGTAGAAATGCTTCAGTACCATCTGACTCTCCATAATCTGGATAGAGAATTTAAATGTAATTACTGTGAGTTTAGTGTGGACTCGCAAAACCTTCTCTTAAAGCACCTGGCTGTTCACAGAGAACCATACGAACCAGACCTGAGCCAGAATGAAGAGGAAGAAATCAAGGCAGCTAACCAGACACCCACTAGTCAGGACAAGTTCCTGAGCAAAATTGACCTAATGCCTAAGGACCTTCAGAAGGAAATGACATCTGCTGAAAACAAACTTACACCACAGACTCTAAAGACCGTTTTGAATAACTTGAAGAACAGCACTGGCAGACTAAGGTACAGATGTACTAGATGTCCCTACTTCTCTTTCTGCAAGAACAACATCAGCAAACACCGTAGACAGCACACTGTCAAGAGTAAATTCAAGTGCCAGTACTGTGACTACAGTGCTACTAGAAACTTCTTGAGACAGCAGCACATGAAGTTCCATGAGAACAGTGCCATTACTAATGCAAAATCTACTAAATACCATGACATTGTCTTGGATCCCTATGATGAAGAGGGATTGAAAGCCTTGAGCAGCATTCAGACACCAGAATCTACTTCAACCAATGGAGAAGATAACATAAAAGATTTCTCAGATGAAAATAATGAGAACACTGAAGAGACTGATGCCATGTCAGAAGAAAGAGACTTTGATGAAGAGATGGCAGCTTTAGAACAAGCTGAATTTGAAGGCCTGGATGACAAGAAAACTTCTGATATAGAAATGGAAGGGCAGGATTCTGATGACAGTCTGTCAGAGATGGACCCCACTGCTCTCCAACAGCAGATGTCAATGAATCTGTCAGGAACAGTGGGCAGTGAAGATAAGATCCGCTATACCTGCACCCAGTGTCCCTACAAATGTAACGCACTCAGGAGCTTTAAGTGTCATATACACATGCATGGTTTGAATAAGAAATACATCTGTGATTTCTGTAACTGGAGCGCTGACCGTCTCAATCTCCTGTATCAGCACCGCAAGGTCCACAGCAAGATGCCAAACTACAACTCCTCTCCTGAAGACATTGTCTTCCTCAACCGCAACTATGCTCTCGAAAATGATGCAAAAGCTGTGATGTCCCCAGAGAACCTATCCATGGATCAGCCAAAAAAGAGCCCCAGCCCAGTCGATGAGAAAGCTCTACAGAGAATGTCTGATCGTCAGTTCAGTGGAAAGAAAATTTACTGCTGCAAATTATGTCCTTTCTCCTGCAACAACAAAAATAGCTTTGCATATCACAAAAACCTTCACAAAATAAATGCACGCTACACTTGTAATCAGTGTTCATACAGCATTGACCGCTGGAACCTCCTTGCCCAGCATATAAAACTTCACAAGATGAGCAGTAGAGAGGAACTGGACAGAAGTAATCACCAAATGAATGTCTCCAGCCCTGAAGTGGAACCTCAACTGTACTTCAATGCAGAAGACAGCCCTAATGATAGTGAAATGGAAAGTGAAGAAGAAAAGCCACAAGACTGGAAGTGCAGCAGGTGCCCTTTCAGCTCAGGTAGCCAGGAGATGCTGTGGGAACACTCCAAGCAGCATCATAAGCATGGGAAGCATAGCTGTCCATACTGTGACTTCAGTGACCAGCAGGAACAGAGTATGGTGGAGCATGTCCAGCTCCATTTCCCAAGCACCAAACTCGACCCCGAAGCTGTCCATGCCATGCTGGCCAAACAAGGGGAGAAACTTCCTCAAGCCCCTGAAGTTCCTGTCGTCAAGACAACACCAAAAGAGGCTAAGAAATCCAAGTCCATGGAAGAACCATCCACTGAGTCGCCGCTGAAATCCAGGACCAAAGTTTATGTCTGTCCGTACTGTGAGCGTGAATTTGATAAGAAAGACTTGATGCTTAATCATGAAAGACAGCACCTGATTGGATCCAAGTATTAACATTGTGTGTTTTAATGTTATACAAGATTTCTGTATTTAGTAAGAATACAAACTTGCCTTAATGTTAAGAGGTGCTTTACTATTGTGCAATTTATCATACTCATTTTGGAGTGCTTTTAATCAGGAGATTCTAGTTTGATGGTCATTTCAATATCATAACAACTTTTTAATATTAATACATTGTATACACTACAAAGAACACTTACTTATGCAATAATCAATGTATAGCAATTTAGTCAAGTAGTCTATCATCATCAAGTACTTGTGAGTATTTGTTTCGAGGGATATATTTTTGTTCAGGAAGTTAATTTATTTTTATGTATTATGTGTGTGGTAGTGAATATGAGAAATCAAGTTCAGTCAAGTCTTTCACATTGTGTTCAAATGAAGTCCGTGAAAACAGATTATCATAGTATTTTTAAAACTTTGGTCCAAGTGCTTTTAAAATAATGTAACAAAACCCATGCATGTTTAGTTTATGCATGTAAGTTCAGTGCAATGTTCAGTTTTCAAGGCCTAGTTAAGGCTTTCAGGAAATCCTAGTAATAGATAGGAACCAATTTATCACTTTTCCACTACAATATTTGTACATACTGTTTGAATTTGGTATTTGTATCAATATTTTATGATGTATTACTTTTTCCTGCAGACAGCAGTATATTTTGCGTATATCCACTTTTAATTAATACATTCCAGTGTGGTAAAATCACAGATTAAGAATATTAATCATGTGATTATTTTTTGTTTTGCTTAATATATGTATTAATAGTACTATCTATGCACATACAATGTACTAATTGTTTAAAATAAACAAATGATGTCATTTACATTTATACGAATTATGAATAGACTCCTTGAAGACTGTTGATTTCTTTGAAGTGTATTGGAAGCCAGTTTTGCACAAACTCTGAATTCATCAGTATGCTAATAGTCAAGATTAAATGATAATGAAATGTTTTTCCTGTGACACAATGTTAGATTTTTCTCAGTTTTTTTGTTGGAATTGGGTAAAAAATGGAAATTGTCTTCCATGAATTTTCTTCCAATATTGTGGTTCAAGGGGAACAACTCTATATTTTTTTTAAATGTTATATATTGACTATGCAAAAATATTGTGCCTTATGGGGAATTTTTTCAGTGAACAAAATATTGTATAAATTTGTTCAAAGAATATATATTTTTCTTTAATTTAAAAGTGTTCTGGAAAATTTTTCATGGAGTAGTTTTGTTTGGCTGTTGCTTATTTTCATGTCTGCTTGATATACTATAATTTTGCTTTCTTTTTTAAATTTGTATCTAGACTTGAGTTTTATTATTACTATTTTTTTTTTTTTGGTACAAAAAACTAAGTTATTCTGACACGGAAACTCATTGAGAGAGATGACTAACATGCTTAAGTAATACCTTGTCGTGAACGCACACAAATCAATTGTTATGTTCGACTTTTAACCAGGGGTGACATGCACATTTCAATGTCACCTAAAATATGTTGACTCCTTAACTTAATTTGGTTAATTAATGGACTTCTTTATCTCGTTAGTAATTCCCCCACTCATGTCTCTCTCATTGCTGGTTTCTGTGTCAGATTTCCTATAGTTCTGTACGATTAGCCACTGATTCCTGGTGCTATTTATAGTGTAAGAATGTATTCATACTCTTGCTATTTATAGTGTATGAATGTATTCATACGCCATGCATTTTATGAACTTATTATCAAACAAAATTTTATCCAAGTTGTCCCTTTTCATTTTCCCCCCTTTGTTTGTTTTTTTTAATGTTTTTTTCATTTTCGATACATTCAAAAATCATGTTCAAAGTTATTAGACGTAGTTGCTAGTTGAAGAAATCTTGTTCAGAACATTAGAACAAGTCCAAGCAATGTAACAAGAATTCTGACTGAAGCTTCATTATGGGATTATTTTTCCTTGAATATAAACATACATTATAATTGCATGAAATGTAGACTATTTAACCACATTTTAGTTATTGACCTATTTTAGAGCATTTTTTCTTCTTTGAAATATTATGAAATAAATAGAATTGAAAACATTGATATGTATTTTTTATTTCTGAAGAAGAAAGCAGGAATTCATCTTTGGTCCTACAATCATCATTATCTCTCATCCAAGGATGCAGTTACGTCGTTAATTAAAGGTTAGTGATTGAATATCTGTAAATGTCTTTGTGTGTTAAAGCGGACTAAGCTTGCTGTACAAAGACTGAGATTGGGCATATTTCAGATATTCAGTCAATAACCTTTATTACATATTTTGATAGTATTAATACATATAGTCAAACCTCGTTATCTCGAACTTGAAGGGACCGAGAAAATACTTCGAGATAACCAAGGATTCGAGATATCCGGGTAAAATACTTAAGGAATAAGCAGTTGGGACTTCAAAATTACTTCGACATATCCAAGGTATTCAAGATATCCGAGTTCGAGATACCGAAGTTCAACTGTATTTTCCACTTCATTCATGAAATCTCTCTAAATTTCTGGTCATAAACGTTCTCATGACATTTGACTGCCAGTTCAATGGATGGTTGTGACATCAAATGTACATGTATGTGATGTCATGAAGAAAGGAGCTCAAAAGTAGTCCCTGAGAATTTACATTGTGGGCAAACATGGCTCTGTAAATTCTTGGTACTCTATACATTCTATTGAAAAATATATCAATTGAAAATATGTTATATACATGTAGTTGATTTTAAGGATAAATGACACGAACAAAAAAATTTATGCACGCGTCGGTATACATTTTTTTGACTGGTTTTGAATAGAAATGACAAATATTATAAATTCTTAAAATATAAAGAAATTGTAAGTATTCTTTGGTGTTCAAAATATGCCACTGTGCCATTTTATATATCTGTTCAATTTATACAAAATTTTGCACACATTTTATCATTACAAATTCTTGCAAAATATCTATATTTACTCTGGCAAACATTCAAGTTATGTTTGAACATAAATCTATATGATATATATAATTGCTGATTTCAGAAAAAAAGTGAGCGTCATTTATCCTGAAGAACCCTCAATACACTGAAGCAAAATGTTTTTTGCACATTGAGACACTTATATTTGCTGAACATACAGATGTATAAACATTGAACTGCAATTTCAACATAGGGTACCTAGCATTTACGTTAGCCTATTAAAATATTAGAAATCTTTAAATTAATAACAAATTGTGTTAAATAAGGGCAGATTACTCTTACATAAAAATACCAATCAGAGCTCTTTAGTGTGCACTGTGAAGATGGCTCTTAAATAACTTTACATTTTTGTTGTAATTTATTAAGATACAAGGTTGGTAAACAAAGAGACAGTTGATCATGTTTTGCAAAAACCCTTGGGGTAAGGTTTTTGTCAGCATTATCATAATACAACCGACATTCACAGGAAAAAAAATGCACATACTCCTCTGAAATGTGTACAACTGGAAAATACATGTAAATGTAAAAAAAAAAAAAAAAAAAAAAAAATGGGAAAAACCCATTGATAAAACATGAACTCTATCCTAGTGATGAGCTCCAAGTGTTCTTTGAAATCCCAAGATCCTGTTTCATAGACTGCGATCCTTGACAAACAAGCAGTTTGATCATCTTGTATAGATTTTTTTCCTGTACCATGAAGAAACAGGATTTTTATCGATAGTTTGGGTTGATTATTCCCAGGAACTTATGAATTGATATGTAGCACATTGCAGAATTAGTTATCGAAAAGTTCCAGATACCCGTTATTTATAATGCAACAATTGCTTCTCAGTGAATAGCAATATTTAATAAATAGTTAGATAAAAGAAACAGTAATTTTGGCTGTGCAAAATTTTTTAATTCTCCTCCGGAAATGATAAAATTTTCAAATTATATAAATATGGAATAACGGGAATAACTGCAGAAATCCAGTTACTGGTACAGTGTATATTTAAAGAAGTTGTGAAAGTTTTTCAGAAGTCAGTCAAACTCTAAAGCCAAGGTCTTGAGGTTAAATATGTTGGTACCCAAAAAGTCTTGTCACAAGGAATACCAATGTGAAATATGAAAGCCCTAGCTCCAAATGTTCAAAAGTTATGAGCAAGGTTATAGTTTTTATGGAAAAACAGATTAACATACAAAGAAACTGACCAAAAACTATATGCCCTCAAATCTCTGAGTAGGGGGCATAAAAATATAATAAAATTAATTCATTTAATTTAAAAAAATCGACAACATTTGGTTGCAAGCATTTATTCAATGACAACAAAGTGACAAATGTGACATGACTATTGCACATGATTTGGCAAAAATGATATATGAGCAAGAAAACCTGACAAGAGGATAAAAGACATTGGTGTGAATTAAAAAAAATCGCACAAAACTATTGTAGCACAAATATGAGGATATAGGCCCTTGAATATGCCATATATTTGTGGTGTTCTGTGATATATTTAGTATTCCTAGTAATTACCTGATAAAGCTATATTACATAATAAAAATCCAAGAATATATTATTGTAAACCTATCAGTCAAATACACTGGGACTCCAATCAAATCACCCTCCACTTTCATAAATTTTCATACATTAACACCATTTTCTGAAGGTGAAAAAAAAAGGTTCATTCATAAAGATTTGAGAACTAATTGTAATTATTTCTTTAAAAATAAAAACCATTTCATTGCTATTTGATGTAATTGTTTGACCTACCTTGTGAAGGTAAATCATTCAGGTGTAAAACAAGTGGCATTTACGGGTTTTTGGTCATTAAAATTTGAATCAAATATCCATTTATTTAAAAATGAATGCATATTCTGCATCTTATTATATGAAAAGGTTCTCTTTAAAACAATTTTAAAATAATAATTATTATAAATACATATATATACATAACACAACTTAAAAACATATACATGGGGATTTCTTTCAAACAAATTCAGATCTCTGTAAACGAGCAATATAGCAGTTTTATTTCAAGTTTGAAAAATTTCAGTGTTTTCGTTCAATACTTGTAAAAAGGAAACTAGTAATTATAAGATTCAATAATAATGTGTCATTTGTGTTAATTTTAAGCCATACTTAACCAGCTATTTTAACTTACACAGAGTGCCTAAGCACTCATCTCTGAAGAGATCATTAACCTGTTATTTTGAGATGAGTTTAAAAAATTGAACTGTAAAATACAATTGCATTCCTTCAATATGATTTTTAAAAAAGCATATGTGAATGATTTAATAAATGAAACACCAGTTTAAAACAAACATACTGTCTATAGGTATATACATTGTAAGATGAGAAACAAACACACTGTCTATATATACACTGCAAGATGTTTAGTCCTCCATTTCAGCATTTTGTTACTCTGGATATAGAATTGTACCTGTTACTAAAGATATTTTTTATCCAGCATAAAATTACATTAAAACAAGGAATTCAAGGGCATGACATTTAAATTCTGTCATTTTTTTTATTCATCCCCCCCCCCCCCCCCAATCCTACTTTAAAGATTAATATCATCTTTAAGTACATTGATATATATAAATTCTGTTTTCCATACAAAATAATTATAATCAAACCTAATTTAATTTTTACATGTGCGAATTAAATTAAAAAAAAAAAAAAGGCCTTCAATTAAATAACCATTCTCAAATTATGGGACTAAAGGAGGTAGATATTTGATAAGATTATACTTTTCACATGTTAAATTCCCTAGTTTACAGCACAGAGATGATACAACAGCTATTGACTAGATATATATGATATAACTGAGTCTACCTAAACAACAAATAATGCCAATCAAAATCATTCTTATGAAAGAAGTAAGCATTGTTGAATACCTGCCCTAATTTTTCTTAAAATGATTTGAATTTATTGTATCATATTGGGCTTGACTGCTATGAAAATACAATATCACTATACAATAAAACTACCTTTACATATAATCTGGAAATGTGACTTTTCTCTACTCAAATTTGCCAGTTAGATAGTACTGAGCTTCATCTTCTTGCAATTAATGAAGTTTAATTAATAGGAAAACCTCAATTTGAGGGAAAAAATAGATGCCATGTGTACCTAGTTCTTTCAAAAAGTAATCCTTTTTCCCATATTAATGCTTGTGACATGGTGCAAAAGAGTGGTTAAAAAAACCCAAAGTAACTGTCATTTAAAAACTAGATGATTAAAGGGAGATAATCCTCCTCCCCCTATAAAAATGATTTTCTAATTAAAAAAAATCCACTTGGAGAGAAAGTAAATATTAAAGGCACTTAATTCAGTCAGAGTGTTTCTAGAAATGATATTCACATATTAACATTCATGAAATTTGAATACCCTGTAAGGATTTACATACATCACTTTTTTCTTTCAAATAAATGAAAATAATAAAAAATCCCAATCCAAAATGTTTAATCATGTCATACCATTATGTATCCTGAATGTTTTCAAGCTATTTCAATCATTTTGGCAGAGTCTGTATCTATGACTTAGAATATCTGAATTATCAGCTGTACTTAATCCTGGTCCATTTAAAGAGAGTTTCTGGAGACCGGTACAAAAAGATCAACTTGGAAAACAGGTATTCCTCCATACGGAAATCCCGGCTCTCTCTCACCATGTAAATGTCCAGACACAGATTCAAAATATTGTCCACTGTGGGGAGTTCCTGGAACATAATTTTGTAGGAGCTGCCGGAAAAATAGAGACGAACAAAGCGGCCAATTACCAGCACCAGGGAGACATACAGGCCAATGATACTACAACGAGGGAGAAAAAACAGGCGTATATGTACAAAATGTTAGCAACATCAAGTTCACTAATCTAAACTATATGTACAGAAATAAATGACTAAATCTGCTGACAGCACACATGATAAACGGGACATGAAAATCTTAAAATCTTTTGACTACCTTGAAGGTTAACTCCTTTTTTAAGAAGGAAAAATTTTCTGGACCACAAATTTATGTACAATGCCTTCTTTTACACAATTTATCTTGTACTGGTATATTTCATATACATGCCTCTGACTTTAAAAAAAAAACGATGTAAAGCACTTAGAGCCATAGTAAATATTTACCTTCCTTTTGAAGTAATAAAATTATGACCGGGAATATACTGGTAGAATGTGATTTACAAAAAATATATAAATAAATCAATAGTACTAAGAATAAAAAAAATTCAATACAAAAATAAGATGTAAATATGAATAAAAAAATGAATATACAGAATGTTATAAATTTACTAGAATAACCAATATAAACACTGAATGTCACACTACTTTAAATACAGAATCTAATATCTAACATATAACAACAACCCAGAAAAAACACACAAATATTGATGGGTTAAATCTATAAAAACAAAGCCTAATATTCAGTAAGATTTTATATTTGTTTGAGTCATTTTTAAAATTCCTCATCTCTAGTCATTTTTCTTGGCATCTGTGATGATAAGTTCCTTTGGAAGTCGAGTGTACTTGACTCGGGTCTCGGAGGAGCGATACACAAAGATGAGTTTGGCATACAGGTCTTCTTCGAGTCTGAACTCGTGCATCTCGCGGACGAGATAGACATCTAGACAGAGCTGTAGCATGTTATCCACGTAGGGTAACTCCAGGTAAGTGATCTTCTCGGCCAGTCCTGTAGTGCTTAGTCGCAGGATACGACCAATCAAGAGAATGAAGGTCACATACAAGCCAATTATTCTGAAAGAACAGGTTGTTAATGTCAGAACAAAAATACAGAGGTGTGAAAATTACAATTGACTGGAGCCTCAGGCTTTTTAGCGCTAAAAAAAGTTAAAGCAAGAAGACCATTTATAAGCCAAATCCATTTTGAAGTGTGGCCATCAACTTAAAGTCATTGATTTCAACAATTTTAATTTCAGTTTATTGATACAAGTTATATGTCCTATTTGTTCCATGCTTGTGCAGGGGGAAAAATTAAAGGAAAAAAAAAACATCCTTTAAAAAAAAAAAAAACATGCAAACACAAAAAAGCTCATTTAATAAGTGCTTATAAGATTTCAGCAAAATTACATACTGCATTATAAATGTGCAAAAATCTTCTTCTTGGCTACCTATGTTAACTTTTTGTGATTTATGAAATCATGCAATGTTTAAAAATGATCATACATTGCTAAAATAATGATTATAATAGGTAATGACTTGAAAATAACAAGGCCCATGGGTCACATCGCTCACCTGAGCACATTGGCTGGGAAAAAGCAGAAATCAGTTCAGTATGAAAAAGTTTATGGGAAGGGGGGGGGGGGATTAAACTTAAATTTACACTACCTCAGGATGCTTCCATATCAATATTACTAATCATGGCTTTGCTGTTCTCAAGCAGAATTTTAAAGATTTTTTTTTCCTATGTTAAACTCTGATCGCTCATTATTGCCCCACCCTACCCAGCTTAAATTTGAACAAATTTGAATCTACACTATCTGACGATGCTTCTATCATAATATGACTAATCATGGCTTTGCTGTTCTTGAGCAAAAGATTTTTTTCAAGATGATTCCTATATATTCTAGTATTAAACTTTGACACTCTGTTGTGCCCCCCCACCCCCACCCCTGGGGTCATAATTTGAACAAACTCGATTCTACAATACCTAAGGTTGCTTCTGTATAAATAAAAATATCAATGGCTTAATTGTTCTTGAGAAGAAGATTACCTGAGGATACTTCTGCATTAATATGACTAATAATGGCTTAACTGTTCTTGAGAAGAAAATTTTTAAAATATATTTACTATATATTCCTATGTAAAACTTTGGCCCCCTGTTGTGTCTGTGCCAAACCCCAAGGAGTCATGATTTGAACAAATTCGAATATACACTACCTGAGGATACTTCTACAATAATATGACTAATCATGGCTTTGCTGTTCTTGAGAAGATTTTTAAAGACATTTCCTATATATATATATATATAAATATAAAACTATAAAACTTCAACCCCCTCTTGTGGCCCTGCCCTACCCTGAAGGTTATGTTATGAACAAACTTGAATCTAGAGTATGTAGTGAAGCTTTCACATAAATTTCATCTTTCCTTGCGAAGTGGTTCTTGAGAAGAAGATATTTAAAAGATGCCACCAAATTTTCACAAATTCTTAATTATCTCCTTGAAGGAGAAAGTGGCACTTCCTATGAAAAAAACTTGAAATCCCCTTCACCCAAGAATGCTTTGTTGCAAGTTTGGTTAAAATTGGCCCAGTGATTCTTGAGAAGTCGAATATGTGAAAAGTTTACAGATGATTGACGACAGTTGGACATTCATGATTTGAACAAACTTGAATTTACACTAACTGAGGATGCTTCCATATTTTTATGACTAGTCGTGACTTTGGTGTTTTTGAGAAGAAGATTTTAAAAGACTCTTTGCGATAAATTTCCTATGTAAAAGTTCGACCTCTTATTGTGTCCACACCCTACCCCTGGGGGTCATTATTTGAACAAACTTGAATCTACACTACCTAAGGATGCTTTAATACTAATATGATTAATCATGGCTCTCCTGTTTTTTAGAAGAAGATCTTCAAGGGGTTTTCCTATCTATTCCTATGTAAAAGTTTGATCCCCTGTTGTTGCCCTACCTTGCCCCTGGGGTCATGATTTGAAAACTTGAAGAATCTACACTAATTGTTGAAGCTTTCACACAACTTTCATCTTTTCTAGCCCACTGGTTTGTTTGTTTGTATGTTGTTTAACATCCCTCTCGAGAATTTTTCACTCATATGGAGATGCCACCACTTGCCAGTGGAGAGCTGCAAATTTTGTCCTATATTCAGCACTTACGGCCATTGAGCAGTCAGGGATCTTTTTCGTGCCAGCACCTACTGTGACATGGGATCTCGGTTTATGCGGTCTCATCCGAAGGACCAGTCTCCACATATATATATCTCCACGTCCCACCAACGACGTAAGGATCAACTACTTACTCCGCGACTCTAGAGCAGATGCTATAACCACAGCGCCACGGGGTGACCCCCCTGGTTTGTGAAGATTATTATAAGATGCCATTAATTTTTTACCATTTCTAATCTTAATTATCTTCCCTTGAAAGAGGGTGTGGCCCTTCATTTGTACAAATTTGAATCCTCTTTACCTAAGGAATCTCTGTGCCAAGTTTTGTTTAATCTGTCCCATTGGTTCTGGAGAAAAAGATGAAATTGGGAAAAGATAACAACAACAATGAAAAGAACAACTGACAACAGACAAATTTCAATCAGAAAAGCTCACTTGAGCCTTTGGCTTAGGTGAACTAACAAGGTCAGGTGCCATGACTGCATAAAGCCTAGATATCAATATTTAGCACTATGCTTATGTGTGCCTAAAATTTTTGCAAGAAGTAAATTCAAATTAAAATTGAAAATAATCACTACAATCTATAAAACATCATCAATACCTCTTACATACAGGTATATTAATACCAAAATAAGTTAACTGTGCAAACTATACAAACATTGAGCATCTGAATGTGCTAGTCAAGTTGTACACAAGTTATAGCACTGCATTACTTTGGTTTAGTAATAATTTGTAGTGACATAAGTATTTCACTAATAAAGAGAGCCAAAATTAATACAAATAATAGTCTATATATTCTTATATTTACATTTGCAAATGTTTTCTTTTATATAACACTATTAAAAGCAATGCGTATCTATATCCGTATAAACACGGGTTCCTCGCGTCATAAACATTCGACGTAATTTCCCAGTGACGTCATAAAGGGTCGACGCGCAATCAACGGATCAAATACGTGCCGTTGGGTTTGAAAAATAAAACATTTCACACGTTAAAGATTATAATCAGGAAAACATAAAATATGAATAAGTCACAAATGTAAATATAAGTAATAATGTATCATTTTAAAACATCTATCGGATATAAATACGGGTTGGTACGAGATCAAATTTACCATAAAGCCCTTCGGGCTTTATGGAATTTGATCTCGTACCAACCCGTATTTATATCCCGATAGATGTTTAAAAATGATACATTATTTCTTAAATAACACAAATAATAAGTCTTCATATTAAAACCTAGACTCAATGGACACCAATTTCATAATTTTGGTACAGTGCATTTTTTTTTTTATATACAAACAGTTTGATGAGTAAACAAGATTTTCAAAGGTGTAATCTGGCTAACTTAGCCCAAACCCTGGGGCTTACACTGTGGACTCAGGGGGCATGAATTTCATAGCTGATCATAACTGTACCAACAGTTCCTGCTTGTCTGAGAATAAAGATTTTCTTTGGATTATTATAATGAATTTTCAATATATAACCACTTGATGCCTTCCTGAGGTCTTAACACAGGGGTCATAAATATCTTACTCTTAGTAAAGGGCTAGCTACTCATTAACATCAAGTTAAAAGTTTGTCTGCTGGATGTCCAAATCAATATACAAAAAGATTGCTTTAATTTTGACGGTTTTAACCCCCAGGGGGCTGGGACCATGAAATTAAGAATTTTTGCACCCTTCATCCATAAATGCTTTGTGTTAAAATTGGTTGAAATTAATTCCGACAATTTAGAGAAGAAGATGAATATGACAGCAACTCGTAACGATATGTCAACTAAGTGACTCAAAACTATTTGTATGCCAAGTATTAATCTCTTTCAAACTACAGTCAAACCTCTTGAACTTGATGGGACTGACAAAAAACTTCCGAGATATCCGAGGGTTCGAGATATTGAGGGTAAAATACTTTAAAAATATGTGGTTAGGACTTCCCAATCACTTGGATATATCCATGGTATTCGAGATGTCTGTGTTCGAGATACCAATGTTTAACTGTATAAATGCAAAGTTATCATATCACTTTGCTTCAAAAGGAAACCTCTATAATGTCACAAACAGAAATCTTATATCTCATATCAAAATATTTACAGTAACTCAGTATAAATGCATCTAAACCAAAGGACAGTGTACTAAAAATTATCACAAGATACTACCAAGCACAAAGCAGTCTAACTGAAATATTAACAGGTTATATATAATACATTACAGATGTAGCATTTTTCCAATATATGATAAGTGCAATAAACAAGCTACCTGTGCAAAATTTCCATGACAATAAAATAAATGCTCTCAATGAAAATGTGAAGATACAGCCAAGGATAAACCAGAATTAAACAAAGCTGCATGCACACATAATGTACAATACAAACAAATATTTAATTTATGCAAGGTAAATGTTATTTGCATATTAATAAGCTGCATTAAAACACGACATTGACAATTTTAAATTTTAAAACATTGACACTACAAGAGAAATCTTACCCATATCCTGTGATGAGGGAGAAGCCAGCAGGTGCTGCTCTATCATTAAGGGTAATTAGCGTGAGGTCATCAGATGAATTTCCACAGTTTTTTACTTGAGGGTCGGGACACAAGCGCTCAGGCTGTGAATCAGAGATCAGCTCCTTAACATTCCACCATTCTGTCACATTATTCATGCTCAGTTGCATGGAGACATTACTTTTTGGAATAACTACAAAAAAGGTTGTATAATCGTACTTTTTTCTGCATGGGATTAATTTACACAGTCTCAAAATTTCCCTGGAAATTTGTCACGTACAGCACACTTAAAGGGTTTTTATGACATATACATGGCAATCCATGAAATCCGTGAAATTGTAATTCTGTGGAAAAAGGTTATGTTTACAGTATTTTAACACAGGCTTCTGAAAACAAAAAGCCTGAGCTACATAGAGAAAGCAACATTACATGTCTCAAAAAGTCTCTTCTGTTGATCAGAATCCCTTGTTGTCCTTTAATTGACCTGACTTTGACAAAAACATTCTTAAAACTCTGAACTGACATTTTAAGCAATCTTACTATATGTACAATAAAACTGAGCCAACAGAGATAAAATAATAGCTTTACACAACTGTAAATACAGACAAATGGATGAACATTAATCCTTAGATCTGAACTTTCCAATCTGGCCAATTACCACAAGAATATTGAAATTAATATATTATAACAGGAATGTGTACTTACAATTAAGGACATTAGATGCCTTCTTTGTTAGTCGGAAGAAGCGGGAAAACAACTTGAGAATTGTCCTGTATGAAAATATAAAATCTCATTAGACAAAACAATTACTAGCTTAGCCAGCTCATCAATCTTCCTTTATCACTCACAAATAAGTTTAGTAACAGGCTGATTGGCATGAATAGTCCCTCCATGCCATGCAATCAATTAATTAAAATAAAGTTAAATAAGTTCATGTCATAACAAGAGAAAATAATCAAGATCAAATGTAAACTAGAAATATGTCCATAGGACATGAATGCCCTGCCCATGGCACATTTGCAATAGTAAAAGAAAATACCTTCCTTCTTAGGCTGATATTGATGCATCCCATCTATTATCTACATGTAACAGTTAAATAAAGTCTCATTGTTTCAAGTTTATTATGATATATTTCCCAAATTTATGTATGATCTCTTTAGTTATCAATGTAAAGAGCATTTTTTTGATTTAATCCTTTATTGAACTAAATAAGACGAACTAAGAATAAAATGAGGAAAAAATGTGAAATTCAAGGTCACAAGAAAATCAAGATCAAAATTTTTGACACATTTGAAAAATTCTCACCAATTTGTATCGATACACAAAGTTTGATGAATATATCTTAGACTCTTTTTTTTTTTTAAACTTAGGTAATAACAAAATGAAAGAACAGTGCATGAGGTCAAGGTCATTAGAAAAGTTGAGGTAGAAAAATAATGGCAGAGTTGAATTGTTCTTACCGATGTTATCTTAATATATGAAATTGATTAAAAAAAATCTTCATGAGTGAAGTTCAATTAAGGTAAGGAAAAGGTCAAAGTAATAAAAAAGGTCATAGAAAGTTATGACACAATTGAATAGCTCTCACCAATTTGTATTAGTGCATGTGCATGAAGTTGATGAAAATATTATGAACAGTTTCTTCTAATCTGTGCTAAATGAAAAACAATTAATAGTGAGGTATAGGTCATATGGAAGGTCAAGTTCAAAATATTAAAAATATTTTGACACAGTAACATAACTCTAATCAATTTGTATCTTTGTATTATGTTTGATGAAAATATCTTGAATAGTTTCTTTGAAAATAAAAACGCAAAATGAGGAAAAATGGGGTCAACACCATATAAACTGTTCGAGATACTGTATACAGGGTTATTTTCGCCCATTCACACTTTCAAAACAATTTTGCCGAATTTTAAATTCATCCAGACAGAAATGTGTTAAAGAGATAATGTTGTTTACTCTGAAATCGCCCGTTCTAAATTCGTTCACATGCGATGAGGTGAAAGGTGCGAAAATAAAATGGGCACAAAAATTTTCCTGTATACAGTATTTTAACTGAAATTTATATACCGATACAAATTAATTAGGGCAATTCAACTATCATAATTTTATGACCTTGAACTTTACTATGGCCTTGATCCCACTATTCCTCTTTTTTTATTTTTTTAAAATTACGACACAGTTGAATTATTCTTATCAATTTGTATCAGTGAAGGAATTTTGGTTAAAATATCTTGAATAGCTGGTTTGAGAGACTTGATATTGTAAGTCTTACACAGAGTTACTGGATGGTTGAGTGACTTGACATTGAAAGTCTTACACTGACTTACTGGATGGTTGAGTGACTTGATATTGTAAGTCTTACACAGAGTTACTGGATGGTTGAGTGACTTGATATTGTAAGTCTTACACAGAGTTACTGGATGGTTTGAGTGACTTGATATTGTACGACTTACACCGAGTTACTGGATGGTTGAGTGACTTGATATTGTAAGTCTTACACAGAGTTACTGAATGGTTGAGTGACTTGATATTCTAAGTCTTAAACAGAGTTACTGGATGGTTTGAGTGACTTGACATTGTAAGACTTACACTGAGTAACTGGATGGTTTGAGTGACTTGATATTGTATGACTTACACAGAGTTACTGGATGGTTTGAGTGACTTGACATTGTATGACTTACACTGAGTTACTGGATGGTTTGAGTGACTTGATATTATATGACTTACACAGAGTTACTGGATGGTTTGAGTGACTTGATATTGTATGACTTACACAGACTTACTGGATGAATTGAGTGACTTGACATTGTATGACTTACACTGAGTTACTGGATGGTTTGAGTGACTTGATATTGTATGACTTACACCGAGTTACTGGATGGTTTGAGTGACTTGACATTGTATGACTTACACAGACTTACTGGATGGTTTGAGTGACTTGACATTGTATGACTTACACAGACTTACTGGATGATTTGAGTCACTTGACATCGTATGACTTACACAGAGTTACTGGTGTCTGTTAGGTGCTTAGCCAGTTTCATTCTTGTCGTATCATCCAAGGTATCCATCAGATGAGCCGTTAAGGATTGACTGGCATCACTAGACGTGGGGTTCCTGAAGGAGATCAATATTACATGACATTGATATCTAATAGCTTCACACTAAGAAGAAAACTACTGAAAGAATTTGAATCTAAATCTTAAAAATCTTAAAAAGAGGCCCATGGGACACAGAGCTCACCTGAATAGCTTTAGCCCTGCTGAGCTTAAGATTTTTAAATGATTTTTTTCTCCTTTACATTCCCATAAAAAATTGTGCCCCACCTTAATTTAAGGGCTCTCTGAATCCACAAAACATGGGGATGATTAAATATCAATATGATAAACATAGCCTGAATTATGTAGAAGAAAATTCTTTTCCTGTATTCATGCATTATGCAGTATTTGACCACAATTTAAGCCAACTCTAACCAAGTTTCTATAATCTGGAAAAAAATGAATCCATACAACTTAAGAAATGTATGCAAATTCATGGTTCTATCGTCCTTCTTGATCCAGTTTCATTCTTGTCTTTCTTAATATGTAAGTCAATGTAAAACTTTGATCCCCTAGTGGCCCCACTTTACCTCTGGGGTTTGAACAATTTAAAATCTACATTTTATCAGGAAGCTTGTATCTTTTCTCTCCCAGTCGTTCATGAGAAGTTCCAATGTACAACTTTGATCCTCTTCTGTGGCCTCTCATTTAACCAAGCAGGAGAAGGTTTGGGGGCATGAATTGAACAGTTTAGAATTTACAGGAAGCTTTCATATAAAGGTTCACCTTTTCTGGTCAAGTGGTTCTTTAAAAGATTATTTTCTCTGATTTTTTCATATATATTTCCAATGTACAACTTCAATCCCCTACTGTGGTCACAACCCACCTCTGGGAACCATGATTTGAACAATTTAGAATCTACAATACCTCAGAAAGCTTTCATGCAAGTTTTTACCTTTTCTGGCCCAGTGGTTCTTGAGATTTTTTAAAGACCCCATCCTATTTTTGCCTTTTCTTGACTATCTCCCCTTGGAAGGGGGATTGGCCCTTTATTTTGATGATTTAGAATCTCCTTCATGCAAGGATGCTTTGTTTTCACTTTGATTAAAATTGACCTCTGGTTCTCAAGACGTCAAAAATGTGAAAAGTTTATGGACAGACGGGCAGTCAGATGGGTGGTTGACAGCAGGTGATCAGAAAGCTCACAAAGATTCTAACTTACATAAAGTATTGTGTAAAGTAAGCATTTGAGTAAATAGTAAAGCCTGCCAAATTTTAAAGAAATGCTATTTTTTCCTCTATACCTCACAAAGGTGACCTCAAACTCTATCTGTGCCCCCTTAGTTGTGTTGAGGAAATTACGAAGCTCTGTTTTACTGGGAGGACTAATTCCCCAGACAGATGTAGACTTTCCATTCAGCTTTATCACAGTGATGTCCTGAGGCTCATATCTGTTAAGGTTACTCACAGCTTTCTGGAAATAATTACAAATTCCTTGAAGACATATCAAAGATTTTGCTAATATTGTACATTTGGAGATAACTGACTTTGTAGTAAAAATAGCTATTTACATGTACTACATGGATTTAACAAAAACATGCCTATTTTCTATTTTAAAACAGTATTTACATGAAAATTCAGACTGACCTTGTTTTCCATATCATTGAAGTAGGTCAGTAGGTCATTGTACTGAGCTGTACTTAGGGTTGCTATGCTTTGTTGTTGTGCCTGCACTTTGAATAAGGGCTGCAACAGACAAAAAGGTGGTTTCATTAAAAAAAAAAAAAGTTCATTACAGAATGGCTTCAAAAAGTGAAACTGAAAAATTTTCTAATCAGAACCTAGCTGCAGCAAATACATTTGCCTACCATATAATGGGTATTTTCTGCAGTAGGAAATTTTTGTGATTTGATCCCTGAAAAGTAACAAACTAATTTCTGTATTTTTTATTTCTGTGGCTGAATTATACCGAAAAATTTATTTTATAAGACTACAGTTTTTCTAAGGATTTGGCAAATCACCACCATGTTTTGCGAAGATTTAAATTCATTTAATGACATGTTGACCCACAGTGCATTAGAACTCCTACTAAGCTCCACTATCTTAAAATTAGCCTTCATAAATTATTTTCAAATAACTTTTATTTCATACATCAGTAAGCATAATTTATTTTTAGAATACAGAGCAAGCAGGTATGAAATAACATTAGATCAGGTTGACTGACATACAACCACTTACTGTAAACCAACATTTATTAGCGTGCGAGAAATATCAGCGAGTTTCACGACCCACATTAACTCGCGAACAACTAGAACTGTCCAAAAGGGACAAATACCCCCCGCTGGGTTTTTCAGAGAAAGTACCAAATCACTAATGTTTTCTAGATGTGAGAGGTGTTCACAATTTCCTTAAACATTTACAGTGAAAATTTAATTACTCATTATATATTTTTATACGTCCGTCTTACGACGGGACGTATTATGTTATAGCGTTCATGTTTGTCCGTCCGTTAGCTTTTTCATGTCCGGCTCATAACTTTAATACTATTAGGCCTAGAATTATCTAACTTTGTCAGCTGATACATCTAGGGTAGAAGGTGTGTCGCACATTAAAACCAGGTCGCTCTGACCTTTAATAAAGACGCTATGGCCAGATATGGAAAAATCATAACTAGAAAACCATTAGACTTAGAATCAAAAAACTATGTCTTTTAACTTTTAAATTACACAGTCCCAAAAGATGTCAGAGTATTGCAGTATCTTTATTAAAAAAGTGTTAAATCAAGAAAATACTAGTCTTATTTTTTTCATTATGTTCTTTACAGCAATCTGTAACAACAAAAATTCCACCTCTCCCATGGGTGTAATGATCAGGCACTGGTCAAGGAAAATTTTGATAGCAGAAAATTGCATGTCAAATTAGAGAGAAATTAATGAGTTTAGTGTGAGGAGATAACTGGTAGAGCATCTCTGATCAAGCAGGTGTTATCTACATCTCTTGGGAATTGGGCAAAAGGAATCAGTCTCTTAATTAATTGCTTGTGTTGTATTGAATTGTTCTTGTTGGCTAGTCTTACTTTCAAGATAAATTTGATGTAATTAAAACTAATTTGATATTGTATATAATAATTAAAAGTTATATGATATTGTATAATACAATTTAAACTAATTATTTATTGTACATTTTTTATTTGAATTTTTATATCTGTACAATAAATTGCAGACTGCCTTGTCTCGCTAAGATGTCATTAAAACAATTGAATCTAAACTGTTTATGATAATTTAACAATATTTGATGGGCATATCATGCTGTGGTGGGACACTTTATTTAATGAATGAAACTAAGGTGCAGCCTAATAAAACATCAACACTAATAATTACAGTGTTTTTTATTACATTGAAAAAATAGTTTGCAACTATCTGCCATCTTTGTGAGACATGACACTCTGCAAATTGATTGTTGAAAAAAAGAATATCATAATTAATTATAGAAAATCAAATTGATTTTAATACCTTTATATCAAACTCATTTTAAAAATAAAAGGCTGGTTTTAGTAACTATGTATTTTGACAGACATAAATTACAATTAAGAGACTTCACAACAGAGATCTTTATTTCTTTCTGCCCAATTCCCCTGAGATATAGATAAGACCTGCTTGATCAGAGATGCCCTAACAGCTTCCCACACTGAACTCATTAATTAATCTTTAACTGGATGCATGTCCACTTATAGGGACAAATGGATTTACACTATCTGCTGTGTAATGTAAAAACTGTTTTTAATACTTTGTGGGGTTTTTTTTAGTTCTAATGAGTAGTTTTAAGCTGTAGTTCACATTTTTGTACAGATGTTCTAGATTCTATGTCTCAAACCTTAGACATGAACCCAAAATGACTAAGTCAATAAATTGAATTAAAAAAAAAAACACCTGTAAAATGCAGAAAAATTATCAAATAATGTTGAAAATACCAGGTGCACATCTTCATATGGTAAATAATAAGTGTACAAATTTTCATACAAATCTATGCAATAGTCTCTGGGAACAGATCCAGACAAAACCACATAATAAAAATGAAAAAAAACTCCTGTAAAATGCAAAATAATTACCCAATCATAATGAAAATACCAGGTGCACACCTTCATATGGTGAATAATAAGTGTACAAATTTTCAGACAAATCCTTCCAACAGTTTCCAAGAAATGGTCTGGACAAAATCTCGTCTACAGACAGACGGACAGACAGACGGACATGCTGATTCCAATATACCCCCCCTAAACTTCATTTGCGGGGGGTATAATAACACCACGAACTCTTTATTTTGCTTTGTATTTGTAGAGAATGTTTCCTCAAATGCGAAAATTAATCGTTGCAGATTGATTTCAAACAGACGAATAACAAATAAAAGATGACGTGAATAATAGTTGGTTTACAGTATCATGTTTGGAAATAAAAACACTTGCATGCGATTATTGAATAGAATATCTAACTTTTTAGGAATATTTTGCAATTGTAAGTTTTGTGGATTTGTCCTATCTGGAAAAAAAGAACAATCCCTAAAAATACCCAATATACAGAATTTACATGGTTATCTGTCTTCAAACACAACATTGAAGGGGGTCATCAATCATGACCCTTACCAGAATTCCATTGCTTTCTTTCTCTTGCAAAACTGTATACCAGGTTATTTTCACCCTATCATACTTGCAAATGGATTTTGCCCTGTTTTAAATTCACTTAGACACAGTTGTCTTAAAAGTCTTGTTGCATTTCCTTTATGGAAAAACAATACCCATTTTGAATTTGCATTCTGACATGGAGGGTGAAAGTGGCGAAAAATAAAAACGGGTGAAAATTTCTCTGTATAGAGTAAATATATGATACTCACTTCTTGTTATCCCATACTTCAGAAGTGATATAATTTGTTGACTGAAGGCATTTCAAAGTTGAAAATTACTGTGTTGAAAATTACCGTTTTCACTTGTTTTAAAAGAATTCTTCTATATTCCTGTGTTAAATTTTATTTTTTTTGTTCTGGCCCCTCTATGCCTTGAATCATGAACAAATTTTAAGATATGCTTTAAACACAATACTAAAAGTTTTCATCCAGTTTTTTTTTTCTGAGGCAATGATTGTACAGAAAAAGATCTATTGACAATCCACCTTTATTTTGACCATTACATATATTTATCTCCCCTTGAAAGGATACTTGGTCCTTTCCTTAAAAACTGAATCCCTACACCCAAGAATGTTGCAAACCAAGTTTGGTTGAAATCACATGGAGAGGAAATGTTAAAACTGAGGGACAACAATGAACAACAGACACAGCTGAATGATAAACTTACATCAGCTCACATAAGCCAAAAACTGACCTGAAATCCTCCAATGGCAATAGAAACCGTCACAGCAACTGGTGGGTTACTGACATAAACTGTGTTAGCAAAGGAGAAGATAACCAACGGGAACCAGATAATAAAGATTACGAGAACCAGCAACAATCCTCCAACGCCATACTTAATCAGAGAGCCTTTCTTCTGAGAACGAGGGGTCGGGTATTTCTGTAAAGTTAGAGCTCTCACATAAATATCAAAGCATTTTATTCTATTCTGGATGCATATCTTTACAACAGGATTATCAATTAACAAACTTTCTACATGTAGCTCTGTGTTTCTGTGAGGAAGTAACGAACAAAACTTTGATGAATTGAGTTGTTTATAATGTGTTACCCTTTCTGCCTCCCTCCAGCACTTCAGGACATATATGTTGGCATAGATGTCCTCCATCTGTAGCCAGCTTCCTATTGCCAGGGTAGAGTCTGTCCAGATCCAGTCCATAAGGACCCTCAACTCCAACAGGAAGGGGATGGCCAGGAATCTACAAACAATGAATAAACACATGGGTCTAGTTATATAATAGTGTTGTACTTTGCATGCACTATGCCTAAATAGTAGTCAGGGTTTGACACATGGTGCATGAGCCGGAGGCGAGTGCACTATGTGTCAAACCCTGACTACTATTTAGGCATAGTGCATGCAAAGTACAACACTATTGTAATTATTATGCTGACTGTTGTATAAAAACGACAATATTTTCTCCCTTTCCAATGTTTCATCACCTCTTACATTCATGTTAGTACACCCCTATTATGACGTCACATTGTGCTACATGTACGTCATGATCTTTTGTCTTTAATATTTTGAATGTTCCATGTACAGATAGTTGAGAAATTTAGTTGTGTGAAGGGTAAAAAATTGCAAGATACTATTTTATAAAAATTATTTTGTTTATTTTTTTTTCTTTTAGTGTAAAATCTTTGAAACTAAGTTTATATATATTATAATACAGTGTTATAGATAACGGCGTCTGTAGCGTAATCGGTAGCGCGTCGGACTGATAATCTTGGGGTCGTGAGTTCGATCCCCGGCGTGGGCGCTGTCGGATTTTCTTCAGAAAAAGAAGCCGTGCTCTATTTCGGCATAGTATGCTTACGCTATATAAATCCTTAGACCACTATGTGAAAATAGTTGGGTATTGACTATGTAGAGACAAGCTGACAGGAAGCATAATAATGATCAATAGAGACTTCTTCTCATAGTAAATCTACTGTTCTTCTCAGATTCATAATTCTTGTTGTGGAGAACAAAATATGACAGACTGTAAATTTCAACTTACTAGAGTTCTCAAAAAGTTTAATTAGAAGCAATAAATGCTAGAAGATTTTTACAGTTTTCAAGCACTAATATAAATTTCTACAATAAAGTTATTGTCAACCTATTAATTCCTCAATATAACCATGTTTATACAGTAATTACCCTTTAAAGAGGAACAAGTTGAGATAGTTGTATTTCTTGGTGAGGAAATTCCCAAGTATTCTAGTGGGATAGCTGGATCTTATCTGGTAGGCTGACAACCCAAAGTACAGACACTTAAAGAAGTAAAATAGCTGGGCTGGGGTGTTCTCAGAAAATCTCCTGTAAAAATAACAAAGTACAGGCAATTAAAGAAGTCAAATAGCTGGATAGGGGTGTTCTCAGAAAATCTCCTGTAAAAAATAACTAAGTACAGGCACTTAAAGAAGTAAAATAGCTGGGCTGGGGTGTTCTCAGAAAATCTCCTATAAAAAATAATAAAGTACAGGCACTTAAAGAAGTCAAATAGCTGGGCAGGGGTGTTCTCAGAAAATCTCCTGTAAAAATAACAAAGTACAGGCACTTAAAGAAGTAAAATAGCTGGGCTAGGGTGTTCTCAGAAAATCATCTATTATAAATAATAAAGTATATAAGAGAATTATAAGCAGACAAAAACAATCTTACAAGTAATCATTCTTAAATTCTCTTAAAGCAGCGTTATCTTTATTAAATTCTTATAACTGACCACAGATAGTATTAAATTAAAGTCATATTGTAAAGCTAACACAAAGTGTAGCCACATATGATCTATGAATATTGAACTACAAGCTCCAATTTAAACTGTTCATCTAATCTTGCAACCCCTCCCTTTCCCCAACTAAAGAAATGTCTCTTTGAACAATACATTGAATTTTTGAATGTAAAATTGAATATAAAATTGTTACAAAGCTTATTAATTTCTGCATTTTCTTTTTTTTAATTCTGCTCAAATCTTTGAAAGTCAGATGATGAGAAGCACATTGCAAGTAGAGACACTGAATAAGAACCTCCTTTCTCCTTCTCTAACCCCCCCCCCTTTTCCCCCTTAACTTGGCTAGAAATATGTGGTGCTGACCTTTTTGTGACATATGGCAGGATGAAGAAAAGCCACACATGGATAATTATGACTAGCAGAATCTGGAAGATGAATTTTCCTAGGATGTTCTTCCTCAAATAAAGGGCTCGGTCAACAATGATCAGAATAAACTGAGTCAACAGCATAATCAAGAATGGAACTGGAATCTGGAAAACAGGAGGAACATTTTTTAAAATTAAGCCACTCCTACTTTCTCTTATTGTTTTTTTTTTATAGTTAATTCCTTATATTTACAGAACTATTGATCATCAGGCAGCCTTACCCTGTCCTCCGAGATGTACTCTGTAACATTGTCCCCACCAGAGGTTTGCTAAAATCGAAATGTTATGCAGATCATCTATTCATCATAATCACTTTGTAATGATTAAAACCTTCAGTCAGGAACATGATCTTATTGAGGTGAAATACATGTTGTGATCAAATTACAGAAAGAGTCAAAGAAATCATAAATTTATGTACCTCTGGACCAAATGCCCAGTAACCAAACACAAGAATGAGAAAATTGATGAAGTCACACAAGAACATGGAAGCATACACATCAGTGGTAGCATTGTATTTAGGATCTGTCAGCTGACTGTAGAAACTCTTAAAGGGCTGCAACACCATCTGGAGACTGGAAGTGGAAAACATAATTTTTCATAGTGTTGTAAATACGGTATACCTTAGGGTATGTCATTAATGACACTGGTAATATCAAAGAATTTTTCAAAAATATATTTTTGATATTGTCGATAAAAGGGTAAAATTTGTTCTAAAATTCATTTTAATCTTAGCTAATTTTTTTTTTTAAACCAGAAGTCTCTGACGAGACTACCTCTACTGTTATGAACTTTTAACAAAGGAACTTGAAACTATGCAAAAGCAATAAACAGAATAATGATCCTCGGTTTAGTCTTGAAATCAAATACCAATACAAAGAATTATGTATTATATTGTGGTCTACCGGGTGCCAAGTAATACTGAAATCAGACCAAAACTGTTGGAGTACCATTTTTAAAGAATTCACAGAAATTTCTATTTTTAGTAACCATGGCAACGCTGCTCATTGAAATCAAAAACCAACAAAGAGACTAATGTACCTTAGTGTAATCTACTTGCGTGCCAAATTGTATTGAAATTAGACAAAACTGTAGGAGGAGTAGCATTTTAAAAGAATTTCACATAAATTTTTATTTTTAGTAACCATGGCAACACTATTTATCAAAATAAAAATAAACAGATAAAAAGAAATTTTATATCTTAGTGTAGTCTACTTGTGTGCCAAGTTTGATTAAAATTGGAGCAAAACTGTAGGAGGAATAGCATTTTAAAAGAATTTCACAAAAAAACCATGGCAACACTGATCAAAGAAATCAAAAATCAATAAACAGAATTATGTATCTTAGTATAGTCTACTTGTGTGCCAAGTTATATTCAATTTGGAGCAAAATTTAATAATTTGACGAGACTTACCTTGGTTAAGTTGAAGTCAGATTGTAATTCTATGAGTCATTATAATTACTGTAGGGATTATGTGAGATAGTAGTACGCATGTGCAACCTCAGTCTTCAAACTTAATCATTTGGTCATAATGTAATCATTTTGTCAATGTACATAATTACCTAAATTATTATTACTTTTTGAATTATTGGTCTGATATGTATGAATATCTGAAAACCCTGTGCAGGAAGTGGTGGGAGGCACATAATCCCTACAGTAATTATAATGACTCATAGAATTACAATCTGACTTCAACTTAACCAACTGAAGGTAAGTCTCGTCAAATTTTTAAATTCTATTTCATCATAATTACTTCCGGAATTATGTGAGACTTCAAAGCGCATTATGATCAAATGTTTCAAATCACAAGAAAAATACATGATCATAATACTATTCTACTTACTGAGAACTTGTCTCCCACTCTAATTTTTCTTGCAAAGCACACCTGAAGCAAAACTTTCTTTTTCAACAATAATGTCTTTTTCATAGAATTTGGAGAATGTTGTAGCATTAGTCCACCCAGCCTTCCTTAAAATTTCATCTACTGGCACAGCTGCCGATTTTGCTTTTGACACTGAAGCAGATCTTACACTGTGCGATCCAAATACATCTGTATTAACCCCAGAAAGTTTCATCACCATTTTGATCCATCTGGACACTGTGTCTCTCGTAACTGCCTTATGAGGTTTAACATAACTTAATAAAAGTGATTGTTCTCCATTTCTAATAGGTGCTGTCTTTAACAAATATTCCTTCACCACAACGTATATACAAAGTCTCCTATCTGGAGGGTGTGCTTTCATATGTACAACAGGCATTTTATAACCCGGTCCACATTGCTTTAGCAGTCCGGAGTATTCAAATATGTATTCATTAAAGCACTTTTTCATATTATTTACAGAAATAAGATGAATTGACTGAGCTCGTGCAGCATTTGTTAAAGCAATTAACATTACCAGTTTCAATGTTAATTGTTTCAAACTTAAAGTCTTTACAGGAGACCATTTCTTCAACTGTCGTAGAACTAAAGATACATCCCATGTTCCAGAATATTTGGGTTTAGTTGGTCTAATGTTATAAACACCTTTCATATATCTAATAACAAGAGCATGGGATCCAACACTGGTTCCATCTAATTTTATGCCCAATGCTGACAAAGCCCCCCGAGCGGTATTGAGTGAACTGTAACTCAATCCATTTTCAAAAAGTAAAGTCAAGAATTCCAAAATATTATTTATAGATGGTGAAACTGGATTAATTTTCCATTCAGAGCAGTACTGAAACCATCTTTTGATGAACGTTTGATATTGTTTTTTAGTACCGGTTCTCCATGATGCCATAATAATGGAGGTAGTTGTTTTTGAAAATCCAAAATTTCTGTAAGCTCGCCGGACACTTGGCATGCAATCAAGGTCATTTTTTCCCACAGAGGATGAGTCTCCTTTTTGTGAGGGTTTAGAAGTAGATCCTTCCTTCTCGGAAGTAATAATGGATTCTTGACTATACTTTTCATTAATCCTGTGAACCAAGTCTGAGTGGGCCATAATGGGGCAATGATAATCCCTCTTGCCCGGTCTTCCCGAATCTTCTTGATGCACAAGCCCATCAAACTAAAAGGTGGAAAAATATAAACATAATCAAAAGTTCTCCAATTCAATGGAAATGCATCAACATAACTACATTCTGGATCTTGTTTCCATGAGCAAAACACTTCAACTTGTGCATTGAGTCTTGATGCAAACAAATCTATATCTGGACAACCTAGCTTTGAACAAATTTGTAAGAATATATCATGGTCTAATTGCCATTCCACTTGATCATTGAATTCTCTGGATAATTTGTCTGCTTCTATGTTATTTTTCCCTGGAATATGAGAACACTTCAACCAAATGTTTCTCTTAGTACACCATTCCCATATTTCCACTGCAAGTTTATTGCAAACTTGAGATTTTATGCCACCCATATTATTAATATAACTAATGGCAGTAGTATTATCTGATAATATTCTTACATATTTGTTTTTCACAATATTCACAAATGATCTCAAAGCAAAGTAAATTGCAAGCATTTCTAAGTAATTTATGTGATTCACTTTTTCTTCTTCTTTCCATCTTCCACCAGTTCTGATATTATCTTGTGTGCATATTGCTCCCCAACCTAACAAAGATGCATCAGTTTGAATAGTAATCTCTGGGTTACCTCTAGAGATAAGTCTTATCTGAGAATGAATATTGGAACACCACCAACTTAGTTCTTCTTTCATTTTTATAGTGATTGGCATTAAGGAATCAAAATTCCCTTTAGTTTCTTTTAAATGCTTTATTTTCTCTGTTTCTAGCAATCTGTAATGTAATTTTCCTAATTCTGTAGCTGAGAAACTCGAAATAATCAGTCCAATGACTCGAGCTACAGTTCTTATTTTAGCGCGATCTTTATTCATTAAACACTTGCATTCTTCATAAATAATGTCTTTCTTCTCCTTAGCCAATTCAATAGTCATTCTTTCAGAATTTATTACATTTCCCAAAAATGTGATACACTTCTTGGGTTCAAATTGACTTTTCTTTCCATGAATCACAAAACCAAATTTTTCAAGATATTCTCTTGTGATGTTCACATTCATTCTACACTCATCAATAGTATCTCCAAACAGTAAAACATCATCAATGTAAGTCATGCTAAGATAACCTAATGTTCTAAGCTTTGCAAAGATTGGTTTGAGAACCTTTGTGAATATTCTAGGTGCTGATGACAAACCAAATGGTAAGCAGGTATATTGAAATATTTTCCCTTTCCATCTAAATCTCAAATATTTTTGATGCTCCATTGCTATTGGAATTGTATGATAGGCATGTCTTATGTCAATTGATGCCATAAAACAATTTTCCTTGACCAGATTTACTGCAGATTCAAAAGTATCCATCTTGAAATGATGGTATACTACATATTCATTTAGATTTTTTAAATTAAGAATAACTCTGTATTCCCCATTTTTCTTTGGTCTAACAAATATAGATGACAGAAATTGATCTGGTCCAGGAATTGCCTCAACAATAGCTCCCATTTTTAATAAACTCTCAATTTCTTGATCTATCACTTCAGATTCTACTGAATTAAATTTAGGTTCATACAAATTACATTTTGTTGGAGCTACATCATCTACAAATTCTATTTTACAGTTTTCAACTAGTCTGTAATACATTTTTATCTGATGTAATTTTTTCCCATTCTTTGGAAAAATATTTCAATCTACCTGCATAAAATTCAACACTTTTCTCACTAACCTCATCATTTATTGAGTCTTGCTTTTCTGTTGAGTGTTGCTCTTCTTGGAGTTTTTTGGATAAAATTGTCCACTAACTCCACCACTGTTTCTGTTCGAATATCCGTAATTTGGATTATATGCAGAATTGCTATAATTTCCACATCCTCTTGGTCTGCGACCTCTAAATCTTCCTCTCATTCGACCTCTGAATGATCCTCCTCTGTTATTGTACTGCAGCTTATGACCAATCTTACTGCAATCTTCAATTTCTTTTGCCGTTTTTTAAATATCGTCACCAAATAACCATGACGTATAAGGTACAGTTTGTGCACACAAATGCAAGTATTCATATCTCAATTCAGGCTTGATAAGCTCTCGTCTTGTCATGTTCACTTGTCTATTTGCATGTCCAAAGAGTGCTAAACTATCATTGCATTCATCTATTATCTTTCCCAATTTTGTTTTATGTGAATCATCCAATTCATTCTCCAAGTCTGCTAATTTGTTTACAACTTTGGCCAAGATAATGGAACCTTTAACAACAGAGGTTTCGATGTTTTGCATTTTTCTATCAATAGTTTTTGCTTCTTGTGATATAATATCCCAAACAAGTTGGTTTGTCTTCACAACTTTTAGGCCTTTCCAGTTTTCTGGTCTTGCATTGTTTTCATCTTTAATCAGATCTGAATATTGATCTTCATTCATTCCATTTCTAAACAAATCTGTTATGTTTGTAGCCAAAGTCTCATCTATTTTCACATCACACACTTCTCTGCTCTTAAATCTTTTGCTCATGTTCATAAAACGACTTGTATTTTCTTGAACAGCTTCTGTGTCCAACTGATCACTCCTCCTTTTCCCAGAAGTATTATCTGGATTTTCAACATTATCATCAGTACGCTGAATATTACTACAACTCTCGTCATATGCTTGATCATCATCGTAACATTCGTAATCATCACAGTCTTGAAATTCGTTTTCTATTCTATTGACTTTGTTATTCAATGTGCCAATAATTTCATCATGTTTTTTCTGGTTTTCAAGTATTGTAGTCAATATACCCATAATTTGACTATCGTTTTGTGTATTATCACTATCGGCTTTGTTATGGACATCGGCCACAACTTTCATAGATTTTTTCGTTCCGCTGGACCTTGTACTTGTAGCACTTACCGTAGTACCAACAGAACTTCCGTGTTTCTTAGTTTTTGTTCCCTGAACCTCAGTTTTATTCTTTTTGGTAACCTCGTTACCCTTGAATGTTTCGTCTGTTGTCTTTTCTGTATCTATTTCTTCCTCAAAGCTAGTAGTGCTACGTAATTGTTTCTTTTGAATCATTTGTTCCGCCATTTTTACTACTTTATCATAAAGAAGTCGTAACACCGCTTTATGGTAGTCGTAAAAACAAAACTCCTCGAGTTTTGTAAACTAATAAACGTGTCTAAAAATTACCAGTAACAATACCAAGTAATTACAAAATATGAGTTAACCACGTTAACCCAGACACGAAACGTACCACACTGAGGTTGCACATGCGTACTACTATCTCACATAATTCCGGAAGTAATTATGACGAAATAGAATTATAGGAGGAGTAGCATTTTGAATAATTGTTTACTGACAGACAGACAGACAGATGGACTATGGACACCTTACCATCTCATAAGCTCTTCTGATCTCTGACCATTAGAGCTAAAAATTAGGGGCCCTCTACACACTAGTGAAAAATGTTTTTTGGGAAATTGAAAACATTTATATAGTGTGGAGTAATTGTTGCTTTAGAGTTTGTCTATTCCATTTTAATCATAGAGTACCATGCAGGAAAATATTCAAAATGATTGATGAACATAAATCATATTGCTTACTTAATGAGGAAAATAGATGTAAATAAATAATCAATTTAATCAAATGTTAAGCAATAATGTTTGAAATGACAAATTGAGTAATACTTTGAAGATTTCAATTTATTGCCCTTGATATGGCTTATAGTGGAGGATAATGATTTGATTTTTTGTTTGTCTGCGTGCTATTTTGTCTGTGTGTAATACTTTAGTTTCTGGATATCTCAGAAAGTCCTTTTAATTAAGTTTTTTCTTCATTCTTAGTTGCTCTGATAGAAATGGTTACTAGTTGCTAATACTCGCTATAGTATAGATTGGTTGCTGAGCTATGCTTAAGTAGTTGTTTTTGGGTTTTCCCATTTATATTTAAATTAGTTTTGCTAACACAATGATAAAGAATATTCAAGCATACAGTTGAACTTTGGTATCTCGAACACTGATATTTCGAATACCATGGATATGTCGAAGTGATTTGGAAATCCCAACCACTTATTCTTTAAGTATTTTACCCCTGACATCTCGAATCCTCAGATATTTAGAAGTTTTTTCTCGGTTCCATCGAGTTCGAGATAACAAGGTTTTTGACTGTACAGTCACAGTCATTTAAGTTGCAATGTAAAGATTTTGTTTGTTAGGCCAAAGTTTTTATTTTTTTTGGTTTACGATTTTCTGTCTCAAAAAAATGCATTGGGTGGTCGAAAAATAAAAATAAAAATAATTTTGGATTCAACAATTTCATTATAAAATAACAGCAATGTTTATTTTAATATAAATAATACACGTCAATAGTACTTTTAAGTTTTATTGTCTAGATCACATAACTCTTTTTATTTAATTTTAATTCATTTCTAACTTTAGACTGAATGTCATTTTCATTTACATATAGTTCTGATTTTTGTTTGTCAATCAGTGCTTGGTTCATGATGTTCAACATTTTGTGCTCTTCAGTGATATGTGATGTGTTATAAACCTTGGTATCCCCACAAACTAGAAATAAGGATCCAAATTCAAGTTAAATTTAGATTGAAGAAAAATACAATTGAAGTGTTTAACAATATTAAAAGTAATTGACGTTGAAATAAAGGTTATAATAATTTGATCATGCAGCTATCAAATTTAATGTTCAACCTGCGGCAAAAAAGCCTAATAATTTCTCAATCAAGTCCCTCTTTAAATGTTTGTTATGTACCTGTACAGTAGGCAATGCTCATTATTTATTAGTAATTCAAAGGACTTTAATCTCAATTGAGTATGAAATTTGCAAAGATTTGTATATTGAATTTACTTCTATAAAGTAACAAATGTTTTATACACATTTGAATTTATCCAGTGAAATACCAGTCAACGTTGCTTCAACTATTAAGATGTATCTCTCAACACTAAACTGGCCTAACTATTATCCATGGATTTATCAGCCTATTTTGGGAAACACCATTTTTGGGGAATTGGGAAAAAATTATCGGCTGTTTGATGAAATTGCAATTTTTTTTTTAAATGTTGCTTAAATCATGTACTCAGGGGTAATTCATTTAACATTTCAGCACGAACTCTAATTTGGGCAACCAAATGACAATTAAATATGATCCATCTTATTCGTACAAAATCAATTATGAATAATAGACTAATAAAAGTAAAATGGACTTCAATGAGTATAAAGCATTTATACAACTTGGGTAGTACATGTACATGTGTGTATGAGATTTCAATTTAGATCATTATAGTATCTGTTTCTGGAGATTATAAACCTCCTGCAAAAAATTATACTAAGTACGCATTTTCTAAAAGTCCTCTTTTAATATGTATTAATGCATTGAAAATATATTTTTCTAACTGAAATAATGCCTAAAGTCCTTACCATTAACTCGCAGATCAAATGAGTAGGTGGAAATAACTTAATAAATCTATATAATTACACAATATCATCATTTTTAGAAAAACAGAGGAAATTCGGATTAAAAGTTGGCGATGTTTTTACAGTGTTTTTAAACATGTGTTATGACTGTAGCTTTGCTAAATGAGTTAAAATTACAGACAATCTGACAATTTTACTTAGTGTTTTCCCAAGATAATTAAAAATAAAAGCATTGTTCACCAATTGAGAAAAAATACTGCCAAATTGGGAAAAACTGAACTCATTTTCAATTGGGAATGGGCCGAACTTCGGCCCCTGAGAAGGCACTGATAAATCCTTATTATCTATAGGTGTATCCGTGTCTGCTAGGTCAATCAGGGTTGGGCATACACTCTTCAATATTACGGTATGAATTTAGCCAATTGAGACATTGCAATTGGAGAAAGGGATCATTTATCCAAGATTTTATTCACTTTTCCATGCAGAAAAAGTTCTTTAAGTGTGTGTCATTGCTTTCAGTGAGGAATTACCTTGTTACATGACAGAGCCGCCATTTTTGGTTAGCACATGTGTTTATTTACGGTCACCTAAATGTTTGTAAAGGTCTCATATATTTGTAAGCGCTTATTTGACTAAGATGCATTCTAAAATTTAAAACCCACCAGTTCAGCTGAGAAAAATCCGGAAAAATATGTCGGAAAAAGACATTATTTTTATTTTCATGATTTGTGAAAATTAGGGTCGGCGGAATCGTAAACCAAGTGAAAAAAAAACTTTGGCCTTATCAATTCTCAAAACTATTAAATAATAAATCCAAGAGCTTTCAACAATGTTATTACATGCATATGACTGATTGCTAGGCAACAGGAGCCTCAGAACAATAAAATAAAGTTAGAATTGTAAAGTCAAACACCCATCTTTGAATACAATTAATATTGAAATCTGAAAGGGGCCAAAAAAGCCCTTACTGCACTTAGTTCTTTGTACAAACTGAGAATTTTCTTTACAATATCCCTCCAACACAAGAACTAGTGGACCATAAATCTTATTTCTAGCCAACTTTGAGAGCAGTTTATTTTAAATTGAATATTATACAACTTGCACTGCTTAATTCAAATATGTTATAAAAAATAAATTGCAATTGGTAATTTTAATATTAGAGGTTCTGACCAAATTTCCTCAAATGCTGACAAGTGACATACCTTAAAAATGCATTTGTCTCTAGATCCGAATGCAAATACCTATTTATCAAATGGTGTCAAATCAGTCTCAATACCTTTTTATCATAAAACCTAGTACCAACAATTTTTTTTATCATATTATTATGTGGTGTCAAATAGTCTCACCGATAAACATTATACTCATATCAAAATATCTGCACAATTTTCAGAAGTCAATGATATAGCAAAGCAAAAACAATTCTAATTGTAGAAGACAATTTAGGTAGCTGACTGGTGTTTTCATTGTACAATATTTTGTGCTGTATAGTGCAATACAGCGTATTTACAATTTTAATGAAATTATTTTAATATCATTTATCAAATTTAACAGAATTAAACATAAAGATGAGAAAAAAAAAAAAGATTTTTAAACACATTTCCTGTATATTCCTGTGTAAAACTTTGACCCCCTCTTGTGGCCCTGCCTTAACCTTGGGGATATGATATGAACATACTTGAATCTAGAGTATGTAATGAAGCTTTCAGATAAGTTTCACCTTTTCTTGCCCAGTGGTTCTTAAGAAGTAAATTTTTAAAAGATGCCACAAAATTTTCACGAATTCTTAATTATCTCCCCTTGAAAGAGGGCTTGCACTTTCTGTGAACAAAAATAAATCCCCTTCACCCATGGATGCTTTATGGCGAGTTTGGTTGAAATTGGCCTAGTGGTTCTTGTGAAGAAGTCAAAAAAAATGTGAAAAGTTTACAGACAACAGATGGGCGCTGCACACTCTTTGATAAGAAAAACTCACTTGAGCCTACGGCTCAGGTGAGCTAAAAACTCTATGTAAAAGAAGGGTTATAGTTACAAAAGAATGTACATGCTCCAAACTTATACCAATGAATCATCTGTAAAATGAAGGTCAGATCCAGCATCTGAACCAAGTCTGGTAATGTGCATCTAGAAAAGATGCATCATCAATGCAAGTTTAATAACCATAAAACATTTAGTTACTTGGGACCTGCTCTTAAACCTTTAACCTGGTCATTCATCTGGAAAATGCAAGTCAGATCCAACATTGAAAGCAGGTATGGTAGTGTGCATCCCTAGATGTAACATATATGCAAGTTTCTTCTCTATAGCGCTAGAATAAACCTGCTTCAAAAATTCTAACCTGGTCATTCATCTGGAAAATGTAGGTCAGATTCAGCATCTAAAGCTAGTCTGGTAGTGCACATCCCTTGATGTATCATCCATGCAGGTTTGTCACCATGGAGCTTATGGTTACTTACAAATGAATTGTTCCAAAATCTTTACCCTAATCACTCATCTGGAAAATGTAGGGCAGATCCAGCAACTAAAGCTAGTCTGGTAGTGTGCATCCCTAGATGCATCATCCATGCAAATTTGGTCACAATAGGGTTACAGTTACTTAAGAATGAACTTGCTCCAAAAACTTTATCTGGTCATTCATCCAGAAAATGAAGTCAGATCTAGCATTCAAAGGTAAACTGGTAGTGTGCATCCTAGATGCATCATTCATGGAAGCTTGTTCACCACCAAATGGCTTATAGTTACTTCAGAATAATCCTACTCCAAAAAATTTAACCTCCTCCAAAAACGAGAAGTCATTCCTTGGCTAAAATTATGACCCTTCGGAAAAAAGTATGTTTACAGTACTTGGAAAGACACCTGCTCAAAAAAGTTTAACCTTGGACACCAACTGTATTACAAAAGCTCCCCAAACTTTGTTGAGGTGAGCTTCATAGCTCAGGTGGCTCCCTTTGACAGAATTCCTATCCATAATTCAATTCCTTGTTCAGTCATTTCTACAGACCCTACAGGAATCCTGTAGATGAGTTTCAATACTATACCTTGGACCATCATCTTCATCACTGTCATGTGTAGTCATGCTGCTTTCTATGGGTTTGGCTTCCTAAAATATTTCAAATTTTTAAGTAATAATTTACATGATTGTATTTGAACTACGAAATATTTGATAAGTGTTTTTTTTTATGCAGCATTTTAATATTGCCTCTTCTATGGTATACTTCTAGATACTGCAATGCATTTTTAATTTTATCCTTTGATTCCAAACTAAAGTTTAACCCCAGCCTAATGCCCTACCTCCTGGACTGGTGTAGTTGGTACAGATAAACTAAAGTTTAACCCCAGTCTAATGTCCTACCTCCTGGACTGGTGTAGTTGGTACAGATAAACTAAAGTTTAACCCCAGCCTAATGTCCTACCTCCTGGACTGGTGTAGTTGGTACAGATAAACTAAAGTTTAACCCCAGCCTAATGTCCTACCTCCTGGACTGGTGTAGTTGGTACAGATAAACTTAAGTTTAACCCCAGCCTAATGTCCTATCTCCTGGACTGGTGTAGTTGGTACAGATAAACTAAAGTTTAACCCAAGCCTTATGCCCTACCTCCTGGACTGGTGTAGTTGGTACAGACAGATTAAAGTTTAACCCCAGTCTAATGTCCTACCTCCTGGACTGGTGTAGTTGGTACAGATAAACTTAAGTTTAACCCCAGTCTAATGTCCTACCTCCTGGACTGGTGTAGTTGGTTCAGATAAACCAAAGTTTAACCGCAGCCTAATGTCCTTCCTCCTGGACTGGTGTAGTTGGTACAGATAAACTAAAGTTTAACCCCAGCCTAATGCCCTACCTCCTGGACTGGTGTAGTTGGTACAGATAAACTAAAGTTTAACCCCAGCCTAATGCCCTACCTCCTGGACTGGTGTAGTTGGTACAGACAGATTTTCCTCCACTTTATCCAGATCAGCAGAGATAGAATCAGCATCCTTCCACAATCCATATCTCTGAATAATAATTCCAAATCACTCATGAAGAGATCACACAAAATTCTATACTTCAACAATCCATAAATAATATAATAAAATGAATAAAAATAATAATTCCAAAGTAGTCAACTGACTACACACAAATCTTTTTTTCCTGATTGTGAATATTTTCTTTATCATCTGAAACATTTTTAAGAATAATCAATATTGTTTGGACATCTAAATTTGAAATCCACTATAGCTGAGACTTTTCTCACCTTAAGGACAGATCTGTGTATGAACAAAGCCAATAGAAGCACCAGATCAGCTGTCACAAACCCGTCTTTCTTCTCGATACCAATGATACGGGGAGGCCAGAAAGGGTCCGTATTTATGTCTGTGTTATTATTCCATGAGAAAAATCCAAACTGGAATAAGTACTTCACAACAACCACAGCCTGAAAGATAGCAGGGATTACATTAAATTGTGTTAACTATTGCAAAGCATCCCTCTCAAAGGGACAAAAATAAATAAAAAATACACTAACTTTGTTCAGGGAAGAGGTTGAGAGAGGAATAACAAAGTAACAATTGAAATGACACACAATTGTGAAAATACTGAATTTACATGAGAGCATAGCTTCAGTGCAATTAACGTTACAGAAGTTCACAACCTAACACAGAAGTATGAATCATCCAAACATTACTATGGAGCATACTTATAATATAGACCAAAGTTACCTCTGTGTAAGTGATGGCTGTAATCCAAAAAGTCTTGGATGGGCGTGGCACGGACAGCATGCCCCACAGGAAGACCATGAGGGGGAGAGGGAGGGACAGCAGACTGCAGTACAAGATCTGGTTCAGAATCATCAGGAAGTAACACACAAGCTCAGACCGTGACACCACTGCGTAGTACGTGGCTTCAAACAGTAGGTAGACTTTGTTCTTGTTGGTCTCAAACTTTGTGGAGGGTTTACCCTGTAATCCACCATCCACTGCATCTCTGACAAAGAAAAATGACATTCTTAACAATACTGTAAACCAGTTTTCATTTAAGAGAACTTTATTTTCACATAATTAAATGAGACATCTGATCGCAAAATTTTAATCTTGGATATATTTGTATTATCAAGGATTATATACAACAATAGCCAGATTTCTTAAAGTTTTGTCTTGCTTATGAATATCATATGAGTAACTCATGAAAATAAGATACATGTAAAGCTAAAGATTGCTGATGTAAAGTAAGTTTTGCTACAGGGGTTAAAAATGTGTACATTTTACAATTTCCTTGCAGATTTCTCATCAACAAAACTTTGATAAAAATAAACTTTGAAATTATCAGATGAATATTATACTAAGGCTCTATAGTATAATTACATTGGTTTTTAATTCATAATTCAAAACTACATCAGAAAGGACAGTAATTTGAGACTCCCTACCCTCCAGTTTCCTCAGTGGTGACTATACTGATCTCTGTCATATCAACTCCATCTCTACTACAACACAAAACACACAGTAAACCGTAGGCTTCTTATAATTTACTTATGCTACCTACATATAAATACAACGTTAACTGTAAATCAAACAAATGTCAGCATAAGTAAGAGATCAATATCATACCTGGTCCCGGACGGCCCTGTGGTTCCATCCTCTGGTATGTCTAGACTGACAGTCTCATCTTTGACTTTAGGTCTGGCTTTGTTTTTCTGTAGAAAACAATGGAACAATAGTAAACCTGAAGGATTAAATGCAACTGGAACTGTCCTACTAGGACTAGCACACACCCCTCCTCCTTTGAAAAAAGATTTCAACTTTATCTCCAAAGAATTTTACTTTTTTATTTCTTTGACAGAACCTTTAAGGAAGCGATTGCAAGGGTCCATGAAAAAAAATCCGCTCAATGAATTTTTCTCATTTTTACATATAATTTGCCTTACGTTAATGGTATCATAATATGAAAATTTCAACCATGGTCATCAGGTTATAAGGATGATATGGTTGCCATGGTAACCACATTTTTTCAATATTTTGATATTTATGAGGTGAAATTTTATATATCCATACAGGTATCAAAATTGAAACAAAATAAAAAAATTCCACTAGATATTAAATAATATGCTTTATATTCAATGAAAATAAAAATTGTATTGGAAACTATTGATAGATGTAGTAATCCCACCGCTGCTTTGGGGAGTATTCATTGTAAATTTGCAGTAATATTTTCACCTCAAGAGGAGTTCTCAAAGTCTTGACAAAAAATTACCCAATGAATTTTCCAAAAACAAATATATTTTGTACAAATTATTATAAGTGACTTATGGTTAAAATATGAAGTAAGGTCATCATGCATGCACATTCATTTTGAAGCTACCTGCATTTCAATACCCCCCCCCCCCTTCCTAAAATATTATAAGATTTCATAAATTTTTGTATGATGGTTTGCTGCTGAACCTTAAATATGTATAGTTTGTAAAAAGACTAAAGAAAAAACAATATGTATAGATTAATAAATAATTTTTTTTCTGAAAATCTTGCCTTTGCTGCTCATTTTATATGTAAATCAGAATAACAAAAGTAAAAAAAAAAAATAGAATCATATACTCAAAAAAATAACAACATGCACATTTGTTTATTTTTATTTTCCCGTCTCATTTTTATATAAATATATATATTCTAAACCAGTACACAGTCGTCCAAGGGGCAAATTGTTCATGCGCTGAACAAACATCGAGGTCTCTGCACTGTGACCTGGAACGGGGGGGGGGGGGGGGGGGGGGGGGGGGGGGGTTGTTAGACACCTGTCTGAACATATTGAATGAATAGGGGTTATTTCATAGAACTTGTATCTGCAATAAATATATAAAAACCCTAATATCTTATTTCGCAACATACAGTGATTTGCTATTTAATATTTACATTTGCAAATATTTTTCCTTCATATTCTTCGCATCATTTTCTCATGAACTAGGTACATGAGTACATGAGGGAGCAAGGATATCTCCATTGTGATGTCATAATTCCACACTTGACGTCAAAACTAGAAACTTAGTTTCAAAAATAACTGTTGAATGACATAAATTTGCGTCGCTTCGTGCTTATGCACTTCAAAAAATATGCCGGTGTGAAGCGTCTTTGTTCATGTCCTTGTGAATTTTCAAAAATTATTATTTTAAAAATTATTTTTTGCTAGATTTGTGAAAACTTGCAAAAAGAAACTTTTCTTTTCTGTCAGAAGAAGTGTGTTCAGTTTCAATTTTTTTTTTTTCAATTGAAAATACGATGCATAAAACAGTATACAACAAAATGATTACACAACATATGCAGCGATGATTCAATGTTTACATGGCCTATGTAAGTATTGAAAAGCTAGAGAAGATCTTATAGAGGAAAACAAATTTTCTCTGCAATCTTAAAAAAAAAAGATGTTCATGTCCAGCATGCAACCTCAAACTAGTCTATATATATCAAAATCGCATTCGTTCATCTGTTCATCCATATTCATTAATCACTGAGAAAATCACGCCTTCTGAAGTTTCTAGGAAATGAATATATACGTTGATGTAGATCCAATAGTAATTTCTAATATTTTAATTAATTAAAACAAGAGGACATAAAGATCCAGATATAACTTCATTTTATTAATGAGATAGATTTCAATGTTCAGAACTATATATACAAAAGCTAGACGTGTCAAAACAAAACACGTATATGAAAAAATCTGCGTCGACGCTCCCCAACACTCTGCAGCGTTACGTCCTATTCTTTCTCTGTTCATGAAATGTTGCCACAAGGACTTTTTGTCATTGGCGCAATCACATCACACCCCTTATTCCAGAAATGGTTACCGTGAACTTTCTTTTTTTAAACATCACAAGAGTCGATCACGTGATGCCTTGCAATCGCTTCCTTAATAGGCCATAACTTATTTGACAAATAACAGTAAAAGAATGTGTATATATTCAAACACGAAGTGGGACGTCCACTGGTTGAAAAAAATGTGTTTTAGATACAAAATGGACAAAACATTCTCAGACAGACAAAGGGATATTGTGATTCCATTATAACCATGATTATTTGTGTTTGAGAGAGAGATACAGACGGAGAACTGACCTGGATTTTCTCCTTCTGATGTTTCATTTCCCGCTCCAGTTTGGAGGCCACCAGGCGGTGATTCTTTGAGATGTCATTAAATTTGTCTATTATCCAATCAGCCAACTGCTCCAATAACTTTTGAATCAATTTAAAGATATATTTGACTTTTTCTACTTTGGATTCTGAAAAATAAGGAGATTGGACTTAAAAGAATGTTATACATTTATATTTACACTGGTCTCAGATTTTCTTAATATGAATTGAATAAACTATTACTTCAAAACTTCTCTCTGTCTCTTGTGATAAATCGAATAATCTTTTCTAAGAATCTGTTGTGTCATCAGGTTAGGATGTAAAATTCAAATTTTCATTGAATGTTAACTTCAATCAGTGAAATCAATAAGGAACAAAAAGTTTTTTCTTCTTCATACCATATTCTTCTTCTTTCTCCTCCTCTGTGACTGCTTCACCTTGCTCACTATCTTCTTCCTAATAAGATAAATTTACACAAATTTAATGTTTCTTTGCCAGTCACCAGGTACTTACCCACATTAAGTCAAGGCATGACTTGTTCAGGGGTCATAAATAATCTTGTATCAAGTAGGAATTTCCAATGTTTCTGTTACACACAGTCACGATTCAGATACTAATTAATTGGAAAGTTAGGACATGTGTGACACTTATAAATCTCAAAATCCTTTTTTAAAGAGAGGGGGATAGAACTGAATGTTTTCTGATTTTTTTCTCTTTTACTAAAAGTATACCTCTTCTTCTGCTTGTTCCACAGCAGCTTTAGGACCAGATTCTATTGCTGTGGAAATCAACTACAAAGACAAGGAAAAGTATCTACAAGCAACAACCTAGAAATAGTGTAATTCATTGCAAAACTTTCCATGGAATGATTAACGTTTCTCATAACAAAATAATCTGAGGACACAATTTTGAATTCTTCTATTCACCTTCATAGGATCTGCCTTGCCCTCATCCTCTTCCTCAGAATCTCCTCCGATGGTAATACTGGTAGGGTCCTCACCATGTACATCATAGTCATCGAATAGATAGTAGTCTCCAGAACGGATAGCTATAATGTCATGATACAACAATTACAGTGACATTAGGGTGCCATGATTTGAACAAACATAAATCTGAACCTGAGAATGCTTTCATATAAATATGACTTATCCTGGCCTTGTTGTTTTTGAGCAGAAGATTTTCTAAAGATTTGTTCTATATATTCCCATGTAAAACTTTCATCTCCTCTTGTGGCCCCATCCTACCTTTGAGGAGCAATGATCTGAACAAATTTGAATCTACACTACCTACTATGCTTCCAAATTAATACGAATAAATATGGCTTTGCTTTTCTTGAGAAGATGATTTATAAAGATCTTTCATACATACTCACATGCAAACCTTTGATATTCCATTGTGGCCCTAACTTATCCCAGGGGTCATTTGAACAAAATTGAATCAACACTATGTTAGAAAGCTTTCACATAAGTTTCAACATTTCTGGCCTAGTGGTTCCTAAGAGGAAGATTTTTTAAGATACCCATCCTAGTTTTGTCTTTTCTTGATTATCACACCTTTAAAGAGGACATGGCCCTTTTTTTTAAAGATACTTGAATCCCCTTAACCCAAAGATGCTTTTAGGTAAATTTGATTGAAAATGATCAAGTGATTCTGGAGAAGAAGTTGAAAATGTGAAAAGTTTACAGAAGGACAGATGGACAGAGAGTCAGATGACATGTGATCAGAAAAGCTCACTTGAGCCTTCAGTTTAGGTGAGCTAAAAAGTCATCAGAATTATCTTTTTTTTTTCAACTTGAAATGGTATTACATATGAATTTCTTTATTTACTCACCACTCATAGATTAGCATTTTATACTAGCACTTGGGAAGAAAATTTTACCTTGAAAATGTTCATCTGGCTCCATAAAATTTCTTGTGCTTCCTTGAAATTTCTTCTGGCGGAGAAACTCCATTTTCTTTTTGATATTCTCTAGGACTTTTCTCTCATCCTCCCTCTGTTCCTGGACTCGAGTTATCAGGATCTCGTTTATGAGTTGAGCTCCTCTGAGAAAAACAAAAGGGATGTCATTCACAAATAGGACACCCTCCTCTCAGGCTACATGTAACCAATACAGAGTTAAAAAATTAATGAATTCAATGAATTAAATAGAGCCACCAACATTGCTTCACAATCACAAATCTTTATACAGTTGAACTTCTCAAACACTGATATCTCAAATACCATGGGTATGTCGAAGTGATTTGTTAGTCCCAACTGCTTATTCCTTAAGTGTTTTACACTAGATATCTCGAATCCTCAGATGTCTCAAAGTATTTTCTCAGTCCCATTAAGTTCGAGATAACAAGGTTTGACTGTACTTATATAAATTTCTGATAAAATTCTTCAAAATAAATATACTAGTATTCTATATTGATAAAATGTTATTACACAATGTAATTCTTATCATGAAAAATGTCAAAGTTAAAGCTGACCTTTAAAACTCCATCTGATGCTTGCATCTCCTTTTAACTTATATTTCAACAGGTTTTGGGATTAAATTTAATTAATGAAATTAAAAATTTTTGGTGGAAGTGTGACTCTTTCCAGACATATGTATATATATCATACAAAAAAATCCCAATGTGTCTGTCATATCAACATCCAACACAAAAATCATGTTTAGTACAAGTAAATTTTAAGACTTATAATGCTGGGTACCTGGCTGCTAAAGCATTCTGTGCCTCAGCACTGGCCACTATGTGTCTGAAGTAGTGACTTTTGTAGATCCGTAATTGTAACAGAAGAAAGGTCAAACAAACCACATCCCAACTCAACCCCGAATCATCAATCTCCACTTTACACTCAAAACCACTGCCACCTGTAATGTCAAACATATTGAACAATACAATCGTTATAATTTTCCAACAATAGAATTTTACTGTTATTAGTTGTTTTACTTAATACGCTCTGATCTTAAGCATTTAAAACATTAAGGAATACAGTCAAACCTGTATTAAGAGACCTTCCAACGGAGAAAGGAAAAAAGGTCACATATGACAGGTGGTCTCTTAATACAGGTTGCCTATTTTCTACAGTGTTCAAATATACAATGCTGAAAAAATTATACATGTATGTGGAATGTATTTTATACCATGTACTGTATATTTCCACTTTTCAATAAGTACTGCTCTACTGTAAATGCTTGTATATTATGGGTAAAATCGTCATGTTCGATAATAAAATTTGTGTGTTTGATACGCACATGAGTCATATTAATTATTGAGAAATATTGAATATCTGAAAATATTAAGATTTTTTAATCATTATAAATAAGTTGTAAAGATTTTCTTCTTATAATAGATTTTTTTTACATTAGGCTATAGTCTATAAAACTTTGTAAATTCTGCGCACTACTAAGAATTTAAAATTGTGTCATGATTTTTGTTATGCATTTGGTAACAAATGAAATGACATTTCTAACTAAAAATTTATTTAACCTAATAATTTTTTTCATGACTAAATTACCGCGTCTAATTGCGTGTTTGTCACTGGATACTTCAATCACTGCAATTAACACCTGGCATGGGTGCTAGCTAGCCTGTGTTTTCATAACCATACAGTGACACAATTGAATTAAATATGTTGGATTTAGTTACTTGGAAATTAAAAGTAAAACAGGCAAATTTTATAGCTGAATGTCCGTTAGGCTCTTATACTGTTATAGCACGAAATGATATATCGGGATCGACCTCGAACGTCTTTTTTCAAAATGGCGCTCAAACAACGTGAATGTTTATGTAATAGATTTCAATGTTTATTCAATAAATATCAAAATGTAAGGAAAAGTATTTATCTTGTAATGTTGTATTATTTGTAAAACTCACTATATATAATTTTTAAATGATAAAACCGCGTGTCTGTATAGATGTTTAAACCAAAAATCTAACATGCTCGACCGAAATCGAAAGTAAGAATCGGAAATTATATAGTCGTTAAATCAAGGTAAAATTGCCTGAAATCACTAACAAGAGGCCCATGGGCCACATCGCTCACCTGAGTAACTTTGGCCATGCTGTTCTTTACCAGATTTCCCCCCTTTTAATATACCTATTATGGCCCCGCCCTACCCCCGGGGGTCAAAATTTGAACAATTTAGAATCTACACTACCCCAGGATACTTCCAAATATGTTTCAGCTTTATTGGTCCAGTGGTTCTTGAAAGAAGATTTTTAAAGATTTTTCTTATGTATTTCAATGTAAAACTTGGATTCCCTATTATGGCCCTGCCCTACCCCCGGGGGTCATGATTTAAACAATTTATAATCTACACTACCCAAGGTTGCTTCCATATAAGTTTCAGCTTTTCTGGCCCTGTGGTTCTTGAGAAGAAGATTTGTAAAGATTTTTCTTATATATTTCAATGTAAAACTTGGATTCCCTACTGTGGCCCTGCCCTACCCCCGGGGGTCATGATTTGAACAGTTTATAATCTACACTACCCCAGGATGCTTCCAAATATGTTTAAGCTTTTCTGACCCTGTGGTTCTTGAGAAGAAGATTTGTAAAGATTTTTCTTATGTATTTCAATGTAAAACTTGGATTCCCTATTGTGGCCCCGCCCTACCCCCGGGGTCATGATTTGAACAATTTATAATCTACACTACCCCAGGATGCTTCCATATAAGTTTCAGCTTTTCTGGCCCTGTGGTTCTTGAGAAGAAGATTTTTAAAGATTTTTCTTATGTATTTCAATGTAAAACTTGGATTCCCTATTGTGGCCCCGCCCTACCCCCGGGGGTCATGATTTGAACAATTTATAATCTACACTACCCCAGGATGCTTTCATATAAGTTTCAGCTTTTCTGGTCCTTTGGTTCTTAAGAAGAAGATTTTTAAAGATTTTTCTTATGTATTTCAATGTAAAACTTGGATTCCCTATTGTGGCCCCGCCCTACCCCTGGGGGTCATGATTTTAACAATTTAGAATTTACACTATCCCAGAATGCTTCCACATAAGTTTCAGCTTTTCTGGCCCAGTGGTTCTTGAGAAGAAGATTTTTTAATGACCCCACCCTATTTTTGTCTTTTCTTGATTATCTCCCCTTGTAAGGGGACTTGGCCCTTTATTTTAACAATTTACACTCCCCTTTACCCAAGGATACTTTGTACCAAGTTTGGTTAAAATTGGCCCAGTGGTTCTTGAGAAGAAGTTGAAAATGTGAAAAGTTTACAGACAGACGGACAGACGGATGGACGGACGGACAGACGGACGGACGACGGACAACGGGTGATCAGAAAAGCTCACTTGAGCTTTCAGCTCAGGTGAGCTAAAAATGTAGCGAAAATCACGGTCACTGGTCGTGTCAGACAGGTGGTTGTTTAATACAGGTATAATATAAAGGGAATTCGTTGGGGGGATTTTTTTACGGTCACATATGACAGTGAGTCGCTTAATACAGTGGGTCGCTATGGCAGTTTTTACTGTATAATATTTGTAGAGTGTGTGATATACAGCCCAATCACAGCAGTGCATGGTTACAAGCTGAGATATAAAGGACTTAAGATTATTTCAGTGAGATCTGATGGACTTTGGGGATCTCAGTGAGATGTGACAGACTGAGATGATTTAAGTGAGATTTGATGAACTATGGGATCTCAGTGAGATATGAAGGACTGAAATGATTTCAGTGAGGTCTGATGGACTATGGGGATCTCAGTGAGATATGAAAGACTGAGATGATTTCAGTGAGATCTGATGGACTATGGAGATCTCAGTGAGATATGAAAGACTGAGATAATATCAGTGAGATATGTTGTAGTATGGGGATCTCAGTGAGATACGAAGATGATTTCAGTGAGATGTGATGGACTATGGAAGTCTCAGTGAGATATGAAGGACTGAGATGATTTCAGTGAGACTTAAGGGACTAAGGGGTCTATCAGTGAGATATAAAGGACCAAGATAATAAAAGTGAGACTAGGATGATTTCAGTGATGTGTAAAAGACTGAGCAGATTTCAGTGAGATATGATACACTTAGAGGATCTCAGTGAGACAAGAAGGACTAAGAGGATTTTAGTGAGTACTTGGAAGATGGTAATGAGACATAAAGTACTTGAATATATTAGTGAGAATTGAAGTCTGCAGTGACTGTGAAGTGTCCAAGAAAAAGACAAGATGTATTGATATGCTTCAAGTGTCTCCCTCAAAGCCTAATTAAAAACTTTCTTTTTTTCCCCCTTCATTTTTCTTCTTTAAATGAAAAAAAAAGAATGTCTACACCTTTTCCTATATAGTTCCAGGTCAATCATTGTCCTGTCTTGGTGACACATGTTTCAATCATAATCATGTTATTGTCAATACTCAAATTATTTGAATATTTTGTTAAAATAGGTGTACCAAATTTGGTTATAATAAGACATTCAGCGTTTTTTTTTTCCTTATATAACTTGAACTGATAAACGGTACCATTCCCAATGCCAAAAAACTTTATATTTTTCCCAATTTTGAGACTAAAAGTTCCCAATTCAACTGCCAAGCAACAGACTACGATGACATCGTATTTCTTTTTATATGAAGTATTGTACAAGTTGACTAATTGTTTCACTTCCCCTTAAATCGAAAGGTGGCAGGGGATATTTTCGTACTAAAGACCCAGTCAAATTTCTTAAAAAACTGAGATATCCCGTTTGATGTGATATTTTATGTAGAAAAATGATTAGAATAATTAGGGGTCACATTTACAGTGTAGCAGAGTGCTTGCTGAAAAAAATGATGTGCATCATGTAAGTGTCACTATGACGCTTATCATATACAGAGTTGTCAATGCGAAACTAAGACACGTGGTCAGTTGCGGAGGAAATTCAGCTGAAAAGCAGTATGCCTTAGAGGAAGGTGTGTACTCAGAGAGAAGGTGAATGGCCCCCTATCAATTGGTGAATTTCATTAGGGCATGCATTGATTTACAGACTACTATGTGTTTTATCCTGCTCGCTCGGGCCTGGGGGTGGGTTGTATGGGTGCGACTGAGGCCCAAATCTTGGAAAAACAAGCCAAAATTTGGGGAGTCCCCAGGTGCATTTTTGGTACATGTGCACTCTAATAGGCAGATTACATAATTTGTTGACAAAATTTGTGAGCCATGGGCATATGAAGTATAATTAATTAGCCCCTGGAAATCTGTCCCCATGTACATGTTTTTATGGATCACATGTATATGTGTACCCCCTCGGCACATGTTTGGCATTAAAAAAAACTATCCTCCGCCACCAAAGTAGAGATTAGTCATAATATGGCCATTCGGCAAACCTCGGCTGATTCCGTTACCTTCATCATTAGATTAGATGACATATGGCGGGACCTGTGGTGTAGACAGCGTAGTGTCATACATTTTGACAAATTGAAAGCATGAAAATGCGAGAACAAGGGACATTGATATGAAAAACAATAAATACTTGTTGTTTATTCTCTAAAACATGGATTAATAGGTAATGAGGTTGGAAATATGTTTCATTTGTTTTAATGACAGAAAATTTTCCTTTGTTCTACTTCGATGCTATTTTTCCCAATTGAACTGGTACTGGACCCTTTCCCAATGTATAGAAAAAATCGCTGACATTAAATAAAAAAATATACAAAATATATGAGGGTCATTCAAAAAATTCGTAGACTTCTGTCATAACTTTTTTTATTTAACGTCTTATAACCAAATTTGGTACACACATTTTAAAAAAATATTCAAATAATCTGAGTCCAAAAATTGGAATATATCTTGACATTTATCAAAGTTATCAAAGATTTAAAACAGGAAAATTGGGATCACAGAGCAGGGTCAAAATTGAGTTATTTACTAATTATACACTTTATATTGTGTAGTCATAACTCTTATAAATAGCCCTTAAACAAAATAAAATTTAAATGTTCAAGTTTAATATTTTTCTGTTACTTCTTTTGCTAAACTGTAATGTAGTACATTGCTTTGTTTAAAAGATTTCTAAAGACAGACAGACTTCATTAAAAAAGCAAAAAATGATGATGCCAAAGGATGTCACAGAGCAGCGAGTAGCAATATAATTTCGCTTTGCATTTCTTGAAACCTCTAAAACAAACTCTGAAAATGTCGGAGGAACCAGGAAATGAATCAAAAATGAGCTGAACATTTGTATATACATGGAAAAGACAGTTTTTGAATGGTAGAGACTTTGAATCGGACGATGACGGTCTGCGAAGAAACAGATTATAAAAATCTGGTCAAAAAAGATAGCAACATCATGAAACGTGATGTGCACTTCACTGTTGCGGAACTTGTGAAAGCAGAGTTTAAAACGAATTTGAAAACACTGACACTCTAACTTGAGCTTCTTGAACAACTGTTAGCAAACTAGGTGTCAAGTGTTATGGATAATTATGTTTTTATGAATGCATGGGTAAGACGCTACAAACCATTTGTGATATGAAAAGGCAGAGTAATTTTGATAAACGTTCTCGATGCTGTTTTTGACGTTACAATGTTGTTAAGCATGCTCCGTGGTGACAAAACATGTTGTTTTTAAAACTAATCAAGTAACATGAGTTGTACTTACTCGAATGGAATGAAACTTCACATATCAACAAAATAAATGTTTTTACATATGAAAATGTGTTGATCTTAAATCTTGTAAAATTAATAATATGATGATAAGGGACATTGTCTATGTAGTTTTTGCATGACCCTCATAGAATACATTTCAATCATAATCATGTTATGGTCAACACTTCACAAAATATAGAATATATTACAATCAATGGCATTGCCCTGACAAGACTGATAGAAGTAACACAATTTCAACATCTTGTTAAACAAGAACTTTCATCAACAAGATAATTTTGAACTTGAGACAAGATTATGACTCACCTTTAAAGTATAGGCACCAGCATAATAAAGTCTGAATTCATTGCAATAAAGAGTTCTACAGGGAAGGGGATTGGATGATTAGGTGGGTGAGGGTGCAGGTGACAGGATTACTAGTGAACAGATCTGTTACTTATCATTACCAAATACTGAAATTAAGCTCAATATCTGCAGGCCTAATGATTAAAATCTATATACTTTTCACGATCATTTCTAATCTATAAGGCCATGAATCCTGTTAATATCTGAATGTTTACAGAATTCCACACATCAATTAAACTGTATACTGGGACTACTTGGTCCCTTCACAAAAATCCAAAATGATAAATTCAAGTATAATAATAGGATGTGACATTGTCTATTTATTTATGATAGTGAAAGGCTATTTGCTGCTACATTTATACATCAGTTCTGATTTATTAAACATTTGATTCCTGATAAATTTCCACAAAATGAAAGTAAATGATGGTGTAGTTCCTTGAAACTGAAGTAAATGAATAGCCTCTAGCATTAATTGTGAACATTTTTAAAAAAGCTCTTTCAACTTTCACAGTAGGTTAGCCTGGCTTTGTCTAAGCAGTGGTGATTTGCATTTCTTTAAAGCTTTTCTATAGATGCTGTTTATAACAAACCTTGCACAATAATAGAGTACTCTGCAGCAAAATATCAATAATTGTTAGTACATGTACATAAAATATCAATAATTGTTAGTACATGTACATAAAATATCAATAACTGTTAGTACATGTACATAAAATATCAATAATTGTTAGTACATGTACATCAATTAATTTTTTTTTTACACAAACAAAATGATCTGTGTCATTTCAAAGGAAAACACATCAACAAACACAATCTAGCATTTTATAAAATTTTCTGAGTAGCTTTCATATGGACCAGATTTTAATTCATCTTGAAAAACAATGAGACCCATGGGCCTTGATGTTCACCTGAATATTGAGAGTTTCTCTTGATATAATCAACTTAGCCCCACCCTATGGCCTGAACCCATGGACCAAGAGGCCAGGAATTTGACAGTTTTTGTAGAGGATAAATGCTTATTGTAATCTTGCAAACAGTCTTCTTCCTATATGTCCAGAAAAAATGAAGATTTTTGAATATGGCATGAAAATTTATTGTTACAACTGTGATCCTCAAGCCCCTGGGGGAGTAAGACCATGGAATTCACAACATTTGATTCCCTCTATCCTTAGATGCTATATTCAAAATTGGTTGAAATGGTTTTTGCCATTTCAGAGAAGCTTAAAATTAACCACCCCCCCCACCCCCCCCCCCCCCCACACAAAAAAGCACAACGATGGAGAAGATCAGATAGCATATGGATCACTTTTGTGCCCAGGTGACCTTTAACGTAGATAAGTACAACTCTTGTTAAGTCTTCTTGTAATTAGATAATTACCTGGTGAATACATGATAGAAGGGGATAGACAGGTGAGTCCCAGAAGCTGAACCAACCAGCAATGATTGTTGTACAGGTAGTCAATGTAAACACAGCCCAGCAGCTGCAAAAATGTCAACATAGAATATAGTAAGGCTTGTATCTGAGCCAGTGTATTTGATATGATACCACTCTTATCGTAAGAAAATTTCAATATATTTATATATGGTACTTTACGAAAATTCTACATGGCTATCAATTGGCTATTACAGCATGATCAAAGACTTTAAAATGCTTAACGGGGTGATAATTCATTCCAGGAAATGCATCCAACCACAAAGACAGTGACATCACATCAAAAATGATTTGTATTTTGACTATTTTTCGCATGAGCAATAGATTTTATTTTTACTATGAATGAACTTTACTATTCTTTGTACATTCAATGTTATAAGAATATCATTTTATCTGACAAAGGATGATATGCTACACAGCCCCTTGGTAGATTGACAAAAAAATGAGTATCAGAATTTACACCAATTTTTACAAGTATTTAATCTTTGATATGTGTACCATAACAGAATACCACTTTTACCAAAATAATACCATCATATGGAAGATATTACCTCTATTTCAGGTGGGATACACAGTTTTCAACAATTCCCATCAACTTTTAGTCCCACCCCACTATTGAAAATTCCCCCTTAAAATACATAAGTGCAATTAGGTACATTTTTCTCCTTTGGCTTGTCACAGTATTTTATCAAAATCTATCTATACGTGTGTAATGGTTTGGGCCATAGATATTTGCCTGATAGTTCAGTTGGTAGAGCAACTGACTAGTACGTGATGCAGGGGTCCCGGGTTCGATTCTCCATCCAGCCATACATTTTCTCCTCTCTCGTTACTTAACTTGGTGCCTTGACCACCTCTGGAATTGCAGGTGAAAGTTCTGCATGGGGCAAATAAGAACTTGGGTTGCAGTTTTGAGGGCAAAGAAATCTAAGGAAAGAGGGGCTGGCAAATTTTTTTAAGTCAGATTATTTGTTTTTAAGCCAGTCAAGGACAGATTATTTATTTTCAAAATCTGCAAAGCAGACTCAATTCCAATGAATACATTCTGTACTTGGATTCTTGATTGGTAAACATTGTCATGTGAAATGTAAACGACAAAAGAAAAATCTGTTCATTATTCCTCTACTGCACTTAGATCCACCCATTATTTTCTCCTTTTCATCTTTATTTATAAAATAACAAATGGTCACTAACCACAACAAATTTGGCTGTTATAGGGTCTAAAAAATCAATTATAATGCTATATGCCTCAAAATTACAAAGTATCCAATCTATTGAAAACTATTCAAAAGGTGTCATTTTTAAAAAATCTCATTTGAAAACTATCAAAATTACCGTAGATTTATATATTTTTTTTTTATTAATATATGTTATGGGAGTTCATCCTTACACATTAAGTAAAGCTTTTACAAGTATGATTGACAGCAGGCTTATGATGTCATTCTGTACACACTGATTCTATTGAGTGGTCAATCATGGACATAATGAATTTTATAAACAGATAAAGTCATCTGTTAGCATAATAATTTACCTCATGTAACATAATTTTGACAAAAAAAAATGCATAACATTATTTGTTATCACTAAATGATCTGTGCTATAAAAACACAGGTGTCCAAACAAATTGAATAAAGAATGCTGGTGAGTTATACCTGCAAAGAAGCCTTCAGGAATATCACAATGACTGTGTAGCCCAAGAATGTGTTCCAGCTGCAAGGAATGAATTCAGAGAAAGCCTGAATCATGAGTTCTCAAGAGTTATCTCTCTTTGAAGTTTCATTTAGGTTTCAAAAGAGACAATTTACCTTTTAAAAAATCATCAATTTAAATGTTCACTGTTTTTAATAAATAGCAGTGTTTTTCTACATATATAGACACTATAAAAATAAATCTGTACCTTCTTCTAATCTGCCTGAGTGGTTTAAGAATGAATTCCTGTCCGTACCACATAAAACAAAGAGCACCGATAATGTAACCCATACTGAACAGGTTGATTCGGTTTGTGCCAGCTAGGAAGATGATGAACAGGGTCAACCAGTACATGTACGAAAAAAAGCCGCTCTTGACTACGTCCAGGTATGACCTAAAAACATATCAAAGACATCATTTCCAGAACTTCTTACTCAATAAACAACAACATCAAAGTTTGGAAGGAAGCACAGAAACAAAACTTTTTATACCTAACTTGGCAACAGAACATTTTTGTATTAAGTTATTAATATGTTTGTATATCACAAGCACATGTATAGCTGTTTCCTATTAATACAACATGCAAAATGACAACAAACATTTCAACAATAATGGACTACACGTATAGGCTATTAAAATTTCAATTCAAACAACTGTAATTAAATTTGTTCATAGACTCGTATTGGTGACTTGTCCTTAATTAAATTTAATTATAAATGCTAAAAAAAAATTAGTACCGTAATACAGTCTTGTGCACATTTTAGACGCAAATGAAAGTAACACTTGGGCAATAAGTGAAATAGTAGAGAATTATCAATTCATTATGTGTAACTATGCAAAACATTGGTCTGGAATGGTGCAGGTTTAAATCACACATTAGAAACACACATGTAACAGTAAACACTTTTTTGGCATAAAATGTGTTTCCTTTCCTTTAAAAGCTTGAATTATTGAACACTGAAATCTGGATTTGCTATTTTTATTAAGATTTTCAGAATCAGGAGGTAAAGACATTAAAATTCTGAAATGCATTGCAAAAGGCTTTCTCATAAGGTGAAAACACACTCCATGAAATACATACCTCCTATGGCTGCATGTGCACAAGTTTTATAAGAATATATTTCAGTAATGTTTGGTTATTTAATAACAAAAATAAAAACCCTTTCCTACTGTGAGAATTACACATATAGTATTACATGAACAGACATTACAAAACATTTATTTAACAAATAAATTTTAGAAAGATGTGTTTTTAAAACATTGATGCTTCTGTATAGCAGCTAATGGCAAGAGTTTCTGTAAACCCTGGCCATTAAAACCCAGTTAATGCACTGAATTTAGCAAAGACAAAATCAGTAAAAGCATACGACAGACAAGTATTTATACACAGATTTCACTTCCGTCTATTTCCAGAGGTTGACACTGACATCCATGTGATACTTACTCAGACACAGTGGTAAAGTCTGTGACAGGGATAGGCATGTTGGCCTCCACCTCTGGTAGTGTGATACTTACTCAGTGGTAAAGTCTATGACAGGGATAGGTATGTTGGCCTCCACCTCAGGTAGTTTGATACTTACTCAGACACAGTGGTAAAGTCTACAACAGGGATATGCATGTTGGCCTTAACTTCTAGTTTGATACTTACTCAAACACAGTGGCAAAGTCTGCGACAGGGATAGGCATGTTGGCCTTCACCTCAAGTAGTTTGATACTTACTCAGACACTGTGGTAAAGTCTACGACAGGGACAGGCATGTTGGCCTCCACCTCAAGAAATTTGATACTTACTCAGACACTGTGGTAAAGTCTACGACAGGGATATGCACGTTGGCCTTCACCTCTGGTAGTGTGATACTTACTCAGACACTGTGGTAAAGTCTACAACAGGGATAGGCATGTTGGTCTCAACTTCTAGTGTGATACTTACTCAGACACAGTGGTAAAGTCTGCGACAGGGATGGGCATGTTGGCCTCCACCTCTGGTATTGTGATACTTACTCAGACACAGTGGTAAAGTCTATGACAGGGATAGGCATGTTGGCCTCCACCTCTGGTAGTGTGATACTTACTCAGTGGTAGAGTCTATGACAGGGATAGGTATGTTGGCCTCCACCTCAGGTAGTTTGATACTTACTCAGACACAGTGGTAAAGTCTACGACAGGGATATGCATGTTGGCCTTAACTTCTAGTTTGATACTTACTCAGACACAGTGGCAAAGTCTGCGACAGGGATAGGCATGTTGGCCTGCACCTCAAGTAGTTTGATACTTACTCAGACACTGTGGTAAAGTCTACAACAGGGACAGGCATGTTGGCCTCCACCTCAAGAAGTTTGATACTTACTCAGACACTGTGGTAAAGTCTACGACAGGGATAGGCATGTTAGTCTCCACCTCTGGTAGAGTGATACTTACTCAGACACTGTGGTAAAGTCTACAACAGGGATAGGCATGTTGGTCTCAACTTCTAGTGTGATACTTACTCAGACACAGTGGTAAAGTCTGCGACAGGGATGGGCATGTTGGCCTCCACCTCTGGTAGTATATCCTCATTACTGCCTCCACCATATCTTGCTTCAGAATCTGTGTGGAACTGAGCCTCAATTCTAAACACCTGCCACTGTAGGCACACAAACAGAAGCAGGAAAAAATCACCTACAACAGCAAAATATACTTGAAAAATTGAATTAAAGACTCCCTATACATTTATTTCACAATACAATTTTGATGACATTACATGTTAACAATATCCATAGGAAGGATTCTTTCTACATGAATCTTATTATCACTGATCAATGGCATAATTCAGTAAGTTTTAATACACTTTAATGAAAACAGTAAATACTATGAAATCACTATTTTCACGTGGTTTGATTTTTGTTGTTTTCATAGTGCGAAGAGACCAATGACATTAGTATCCTACAAGACGTGTAAGAAATTCAACTACAGTATCATGTAACCTAATCAGTTTTTTTTCCTCATGAAAATAAGTGATTTTACAGTATTGTAATTGGAACTGAAGCATGTCTTTATTCAGAGATCAGGTTTATATCTTTAAGTTACAGATTCCATCAACATTGGTCAAAAATTTATACACAATTGGTAGGTTGATGTAATTGTGAATTATATATGATTTACCTATAATTTTACACACATTTGATAGGTTGGAGTAATTGGGAATTATACATGTATATGAATTACATATCAATTTATACACAATTGGTGGGTTGAAGTAATTGGGAATTATACATGTATATGAATTACATATCAATTTATACACAATTGGTGGGTTGAAGTAATTGTGAATTATACATGTGTATATGATTTACCCATAATTTTTTACACATTTGATAGGTTGAGGTAATTGGGAAATTATACATGTACATTTGTATATGAATTACCTATAAGTTTATACACATTTGGTGGGTTAAAGTAATTGTGAATTATATATGATTTACCTATAAGTTTATAAACATTTGGTGGGTTAAAGTAATTGGGAAGGTACAACCAATTCTCTAAGTTCTTCTCTGTTTCTGTGTCAAAATTCCATGGATACTCTGTAAAAGTGACAATA